>NW_015536465.1:210948-226387 GCF_001515605.1 Sinocyclocheilus anshuiensis | reverse complement strand
CGTGAGGTTGTCATGGCAACCAGATACACTGCACGCGAATTACGGCTGCGCTTCTAT
Source organism: Sinocyclocheilus anshuiensis (assembly GCF_001515605.1). Lineage (NCBI taxonomy): Eukaryota > Metazoa > Chordata > Actinopteri > Cypriniformes > Cyprinidae > Sinocyclocheilus > Sinocyclocheilus anshuiensis. The sequence continues at coordinate 226,330 of NW_015536465.1, read as the reverse complement.
TTTGCCACACTAAACTAAAGCAATAAACACGTCAAGGAGTGAATTACTCATCCACTGTTTTAAAAAAAAAAACTTTAGCTGGGTTTCCACAGGCAGGGTCACATGCACTGCATTAATATTAATAAATGACTATATAAATGAAACTTTATTTGGCGGGGGGGGTAATAGGGTAATATTACTGGGTAATAGTAAACCACTTTTTTCTTTAGGACTACACCACTGGTGCATAGGTAGCTAGCAAACAAGGAATACAGCTGTTAAGCTTAGGATTTTTTTGTTTGCCCCAGTGAAGCATTTTTTTATTAATATAACTGATTAAGTAGTCAAACTCATTCCATATCAGCAGAATAGTGTGGTACGGAAAGTCTATGTCCATAAAACAGGTTCTGAATGAATTATCTTACTGATACCTAATGGTCAAAAGCAATAGCAAAAGTAATAGGTCAATATTATTAAATTGCAGACAGATTTTGAATAGCTAGTATGGCTTGTACACTATTTTGCCAAAAGTATTGGGACACCCCCTTCTAATGAACAGGTTTGACTACTTTAGTATACAGTACTTTTGTCCATATGTATGTACAAGTCATTGGTGTTTGGTTATGAGTTTTTGGCTCAAGGTCTGCATTTATCGTGATTCTTTGTAATTGGTGCAATATCACTTCTGTCATTCAACGCCGCTCATTGTCGCTCGCGCTTGGTGTTTTGAGCCGCACTGAGCGCAGTTCTCGTGCTGCAACAGTGGATACACGCCGTAAGGAAATATGGTAGTGAGTGCACGGATTTGAGTGGAGGCATTCTCTCGTTAGTAGCCTATCGAAAAAGGAAGCCCAATATGATAGTGCGGCCACGACGTGAAACAATTACTTTCGAATATTTTTACTAACACCCCGAGCCTCCGTTAAATAAAATTTAGATCTAACAGAGGAATGAGCCATATGCAGTTACTGAAGAGAGAGAGAGAGCAGAAGAGAGCGCATTAATGTGAATTGCTCGCATATGACCGGCTGGACTTGGCTTTCTGCAGACCAGTCAAGTTCTTCCACACTGACTGAATCAATCTTTTTTTTTTTTTAACCTTGCCTTACACAGAGGCATTGTTGTGTTAGAATAGAAAAGGGTCCTGTTCAAACTATTGGTATAAAATTAGAAGCACACAATTCCCTAGAATATCATTATATGCTTAAAAGTCCCCATGAAATCAAAATTAAAGTTTTTTGGGTGTTAGTATCAATATGTTAGTCTTAAGGTTATCTATAAGGCAGTGTGCTCCAAAACAGTGACAAAATTCGCATTTAGAAGATATAAGCATTCAAAGCTTTTAGTTACTTCCGCCAAAACGACTCAATGATTTTTTTTTGACGTTTTCGCATGGATTTATAGTTTAGGTAAGGAGGGAGAGCAGACAGCAAAACAAAAATATGAGTCAATTCAATAATGTGTTCAGTAGGCTATTAGGATTTTTCAATAAAGGTATTGGACTGATTTTTATAAATAGGCACTTTAAACACAAATTTGTTTTAATATATTTGGCGATAGGGAACGATTCAGACAGTGTAAATATGCTTTCGATTGGGGCAAATGAGGTCTGGTTTCACGTTGTGTCACGCGAACTGCGGCAGCGCGCACAGTCTGATCCGGACTTTGGTCCAGAGACGCGATCGCACGGAGCGGATCATATGCGCAAGTCGGCATATATAAAACACTTTTAAAACTACACAGCCTCAGCATGATTATGATCACTATTTTGTTTCATATTGAATATAGGGGGTAATCTATTAGACTGTGGCTGTCAAATGCGGCTTTACCGAGCTCAACGGCTCTGACCCGTGCAGATATAAACAAAACGCTATTGGCTCATTTAAAAAGGGGGCGGGGCTGCTCGATATGTCCCGCCTTGTCTTCCTGTTTCAGTTGAAATTACATGTTTCAAGGCACTTCAGGGGACCTTTAAACATTAAGATTTGCACTTAATATTGCACAGAACATTTACTTTGAGGAAACGGATTAGAAAGAAAACCTGCTCAAAGTTTACATAAAACATAAAAATTAAATACTCCGCGTTAAATAGGTAATTATGGTCAATGTTGTCTGGATTTTTTATGTGTTGATTCAACGTTTGAGTGATGTTGTGCATGAATCAGAGTAGGAAATTGCTTGCTTAGTTGCTTTTCTCCAATAAGAGTACAATCGACTTCTTTTTTTTTTTTTTTTTTTTTTAAGTAATAACTTCAAGCATGCCTTACTTTATCCATTGTTCCACAATTTTTGTTCTTAACTGCCTTTAACGACTGAATTTTCAACCATCTCAGCAGTTGTTTAAAACAAACCCCATCGACTTGTAAAACATGGGCAGAAATTATGAAGCCATCATTGTTACAGAATCTTTCACGACAACCGCATTGTTAAACTCCAGCTGTACTGTACATCAAGAGAAAGCGTTTGAAGTGAGGGACATTTTCTCATGATGACAAACTGGAGCTCTAGAAGAGATGCTTCAACTGGACAAACAAGTCAAACAAGACGTTAGCATCAGTCTTCTTGGTTTCTTCAGACTTGAATTGTGTGGTGGTGGTCCGACTCGAGGTCGAACTCCTCGTTACGTCTCAGCTGCCGTGAGGGTTGAAGCCTTGAGCTTCTCTGGGTTTTGATGGGCATCTTGCAGGAAGGCAGGATCAGGGTGGTCTGATTGGAGGCAAGGACATTTACAGCACTGATGTGTTCAAATCAAAGAGGTTGAGGGAGAGATGACATGTTATAGTGGAAGCTGTAATCATGGTAATTTGGTTGGTAGATTAGTATTTACAAGTTCGGACTTTCAGGCACGTGCGAGGGAGATGCCAACACAATCAGGAGGAGTTTGTCAGGAGATGTGGCACAACAACCAAGACATGGCGTAGCTCATACAATCAGATTTTAGAGCCTACAACCATGTGTTTTCTATAGTGTATTTCACCACAGAGGTGACATTGGACTTTTCGATATGTTGATTGCACCATAAACTTTATATGTATGCTACCGTTTGTGTCAAAAGTGACAGTAAAGACATTTATAATGTTACACAAGAGTTTTATTTCAAATAAATTCTGTTGTTTTGAACTTTCTGTTCATCCAAGATTCCTTGAAAAAATACTCTTTCACAAAATTATTAAAATAGTGCAGCTGTTTTCAACATTGATAATAAGAAATGTTTCTTGAGCAGCAAATCAGCATATTAGAATGATTTCTGAAGGATCATGTGACACTGAAGACTGGAGTAATGGTGCTGGAAAAGAATTATTTTAAATTGCAATAATATTTCACAATATTACAGTTTTTATTGCATTTTTACTGACTCCTAACTTTTGAACTGTAGTGTGATTAATGTCTATGGAAGCCTGTTTCTGCCACATGATAAAAAAGTAAGACAGGTAATTGTGAATTTTAACCCACAATTCAGACTTTGTTTCAAAATTGCGAGATATAAACTCAGAATTGCAAGATATAAATGCAGAATTGCGAGAAAATGTCAGAATAAAAATTTGCTATTACCTTTTTTATTTTTTATTTGGTGGTGGAAAAACACAGACTTGTGAGATGTTAACTCAGAATTTTGATAAAAACGTCAGAATTGCGAGAAAGTCAGAATTCTTGGTTTACGTCTCGTAATTCAGACTGTTTTTTTATTTTATTGCAAACCTATGGAAGTCTGTTTCCACCACAGAATTAAAAAAAAATGCAATTTCTATTTTTTTTAGTCCTCACAATTCTGACTTTTTTTTTTTTTAGAATTGCAATAAACAAAGTCCGATTTGTTAGATATAAATTAAGATTGACTTTTTTTCTCAGAATGTGAAAAGCAAAGTCCAAATTGTGTGATATAAACTCAGAATTGCAAGCAAAAGTCCAAATTGTGAGATAGAAATTCAGAATTACCAGAAAAAAGCCCAAATTGTAAGATATAAATTAGGGCTGCACGATAAATCGCATGCGATATTTAACTCAATGTGAAAGCCCGCAGGTGATTGAGATTTACCGCTGATTGCAGAACCGGCTTTCTGACAAGATGCGCATTAAATATTGCATGCGATTTATCGTGCAGCCCTAATATAAATTCAGATTAATGACTTATTTCTCAGAATTGCGAGAAACAAAGTTAAAATTGTGAGATATAAACTCAGAATAGCAGGAAAAACTGTTAGAATTGTGAGATATAAACTAAAAATTGTGAGGGGAAAAAAAAGTCAGAATTGTTAAATAAAAGGTCCCAATTACCTTTTTCATGTTTTTTATTCTGTGGCGGAAACAAGCTTCCATAGGTTTGCAATAAAAGCTGTGTGTATACAAAATATATTGCATGTATAACCTGAAAGCACTTCAACATGTCCTTTATAGATGTATGTGTTTACAGTGTGAGTGCGTGTCGCACCGCAACAAATAGCTGTATTTGTGGAGATTCATGTTTATATGTAAGGCATGTAAGAAAGCTGTTGTGCAGCTGTGGCGGCCTTCACTCAGCCAATCAGCTCTCAGCATGAGCAGGAACATGATTAGCCCATGATCCGTGGTGACTCAGAGCCTCTCAGACTCGTTCCTGATTTAATTAAGCATTAAGTATTTTATTACGTCTGTCCTGTGTGTTTCCCAACACTGGCTGCCAGGGAATAAGTTGGAGTTTGTTCTTTTGGTTGTCATTAGGCTGAGGTTGTTTTATTGACGTTCAACTGAGATGGTTATCGAGTGAGTTTAGGTTGAGCAGACTGCTTTAGGCTTCGACATAGTCAAACAGACTAGCAGCATTTCTCAACACAACAAACTACTGCCAGATAGTCATCTGACAACATGTGTGAGCGTACGTATGAATCTGTGTGGCTGTAATATCTTTTAACTCGCTTGTTTATCTCATTGAGCTGTGTAAGCGCTGTTGGAAGTGGAGGAACAGGAAGCTGAACTGTTTTTGAGGGAATTCGGTTTCTCTACAGTCCTGAGCTCCTCGACGAGGGATTAGATCAAATAGGGAAAGGAAAGGTTGTGGCAGACGATTATGGGACTGTATTATTAATGAGCAAAACAGAGAGGTTTTGGTTTGTTGCTTGATCATTTCCATATTTTTTCCTAGGGTATAATGACTTGATTAAAGCTGAATTCTGTTTTGTGTGCCTCTGTTTCATTACTGGTGTTTGCTAAGACAAGTACCACTATTTCTATTTCTCATACGAACACAAAAACCAATGCATTATACTTTGATGCGTAAACAGTTTGTGCTACGGACATGAATTTTAATGCATATCTAACCGGCAGTAGTGATGTCATTGCAATATTTGATATTTGATCTTAAAAGTAAAGTTTTTTCTTGTTTTGTCTTGGATGGAGGTAACAAAATCCTTTTTTATAAAATAGTGTTTTTCATTTTTTTATTTAATCGGTATTTTATATTTATATTTATATTATACAAAAACGGGGCGTCAAATATCTGGCAATCAATATAATCAAGATATCCCAATATACATATAAAGTACTAATAATTATAATTAATATTTTATATGTACATTGGGATATTTTGATTATATTGATTGCCAAATATTTGCCGCCCAGTTTTTGCTCATGAGGAAAATTAAGTCAAAATCAGGAGAACATTATGAAAAACAGTATTAATGCATGGACTCTGTAACAGGGTTTCTGTAACAAACCAATATGCTTAACTGAAACTTTAACACTATTTTGCCTTACAAGAAGTTCCTTTCATGAATTCCATCAGAAATGCAACTCTACTTTAGTTTTTATCCTCTGTCTATGACCTTTCTGCTCTCTCTCTCTCTCTCTCTCTCTCTCTCTCTCTCTCTCTCTCAGTGTCTCTCTGCTCTCTGGCTGCCTTCACAGCCTTCAGCGCTTCTGTTGTTCCAGAGATCAGAGCTGTTTGAATGAAGATGCTCAGCTTTCTAAAACCACCAGCCCCCACTCAGCGGATATATTAGATCCACAGCTGTGTCCAGTCTTAGCTCTGTGCTCTAGTTTTGCCTCAGAAGTTCATTTGGAGCTGGGATAAAGAGAAAAAGTTTTGTCTGTGTATCCCGTTTGTTTCTTGGTGCAGTTATTATGCGATGCTGATGAAGACCTGATGTGTGTGCTGTATATTCCTTAGTCATGGTAGACCATATTAAATTGGATGCAAATGAAACCGAGGCTGTAAGGGATGTAGAGTCTGTTTAATCAGCCCTCTACGAACGCCTTGGCAATTGACAGTCAGAGTGTTCGGCGAGTGAAAATATATCTGAGCTAAACTTATACTTAGCCTCCAACTCACACACTGGCGAGTAAAATCTGAGAATTTATTAGCAAATGGCTAATATTAGACATCATTTAGTCGCCCAGAGTGAAGATTTAGTCGCATATGCGAGTGATTTACTCGCAATGTAGAGGGTTGTTAATGGGTTGTAATTGTACTGTCTTTTACCCTGTACCTGCCATTCGAGTCAAATTAAATATGCCACCTACCCTGACTGACTTCTATAGTCCTCATCTCTCAGCCATTACCTTTTTCTTTTATTGTCTGCAGGCCTGTGCTCACCGCTGGAAGAATGTGTACTATGAATCAGAGTATATCCTCCCTCACGGATACTGCTCCGTCATTCCAGCCACTCTGCAGGGCAAGTCACAGCCTCTCATACCATGTTATGAAGGTACAGCACGCTCTTTACAACTGTAACTCATCTCAGTTATCTTTCTTGCAGTGTCATTTTAGGATTATTTATATACTATTATAGTATTTAATAATATAGTATTTTATAAATGTGTGTGTATATATATAGAGAGAGAGAGAGAGAGAGAGAGAGAGTATTTAATTCTAGTTTGTAGCATTTAATTCTAGTCTAAAATATATATAATATAAAAATATATAAAAATAAATAATCTTTCTTTCCTTTTGGATTAAGTTTATTTATCTGACTCCATTGGCAGATAGTTTTTCTTTTTTAAGCATAAATTTGCTTAATTTTGATATGTGTGTTTGTGTGTGTGTGTGTGTGTGTGTGTGTGTGTGTGTGTGTGTGTGTGTGTGTGTGTGTGTGTGTATAGAAGTAATGTAAAGTAATTTGCTTCTCAAGTAAATGTATCTTGATTTATGTTTAAATATTTGGAAAATAAGATAAAAATAAGAGTAAGAAAGTAATTTTTCCCATTTTCAGTTGAAGTACAAATAAAAATTGAAATCAAAAAAATAATTCAAGTGAAATATAATGTTTAAAAAACAAAAAGCACAAAATAATATAAAGTAATATAAAATAATATACATTTTAGAATTTAAATTTCACTTAAAAACTATTTTTAATAGTTTTGGTTTTAGTTAACAAAAACATCACTACAGTCTTATAACTTACCAGTGATTTGTGTAAAATAACATTCAGTGTGCTGTATCAGTAGTTTCAATATCACTGATGGTATTTTCCTGTTATTCAGCAATGAAAGCATGTGTTAGTGGTAAATGATAAAGCAAACATCACTATTACTATTGCTAATACTTAGGGTTAGTCATTTGAGCAAACCTCTAAGCCAAAGTATTACCATAATTTAACCACAGTTCAATTAATGTAGAAGCAGGTCAACTAAATAAGCACAAACTCTGAAACCGCTGTTTCTCAGTGTGGTCAGAGCCGCATCCAATGAGGCGCCATAATGGACTAAAGTCAAGTGAACCGCGTGAGAGAGATTGAAACTGATCCTGCATAGTCACTCTACATGCCGGTTGAAATTGTGGTTCAGTTATGATACGGTGATTCATTACAGTGTGTATTGAATCTTTAGCAAATGGCTGCAATATAACAAAGAGTGAAAAATTTAAGGGGGTCTGAATACTTTCCGTACCCACTGTATGACTGTGTAATGTATTGTGAGGTAGTTAGTGATAATCAGCCCTATTGTTAGAGAATTTCTGGTCTTCATCACACTAGAAGTCCAGCACACACTCCACTGAAGCAGACTACAGAAATGACGGCCAAGTCCGAGCCTTGAACCCTCTGAACAAGTTGGAAAGATGACACTGTTTACTGTGGCACATGTTCACAACGGGCTTCACAATGAGTTATGGCACCCTGAGCTTCCTCCAAAACCTCAGACTGATGTTTTCTGGCATCAAAGCGCTGGCACCTCCAGAATCAGAAAGAAGCAGCACACTGGAGAGAAATATGACCTGTCAGGCAGGGCGCAGCATCTGGGAGTTTGGAGAACACATTCAGGGATATGATGGCTAAATATTTGACTCTTTGCACATCAAGATAAAGGATGGTTTAACCTTTATTCAGCAAACATTGTGAACACAGTGCATGTCAAAAAAACAAAAACATGATGTCACCATGGTATGAAATCTCAAAAAAAAAATAAAAATTGCACAAAAAAAACCCCTCATTGTTAAAGGAATGCTCCAGGTTCATAATTGTAAGCTTTACCTGAATTTGTCTTCCCTTACTTATTTGTTTGTTTGTTTGTTCGTTCATTCATTTAAATAATGTTCAAGGTTCTTAATTTAATCAGCTTTACCTTAATTTGAGGCATAATATTATATACCAGAAAAAAATCATTTCAACTAAATTAATTAATTAATGTATTTATTTATTCATTCATTCATTCATTTCATTTATTCATTTTAGCACAATTCAGTTTTTTTAATTTATTTTAATTTTAATTTAACTTTTATTTTATTTTAGCAGAATTCACAGTTATTTTTAAGGCAGTTTTTCTTCATCAATATCTCCTTTCCTTGTGCATTTTCATGCAAAAGTGTTTAGCCTTTACATGTTCATGACAGGAGAAATATTGAATGCAATATTGAGTTTTCTCACACTGGCCTCATATTACAGTGTATTATATTTAAGTATTGTGGCTATACTTTCAGAATTGAGTATAATTCCGTTTTTGTCCTAGTGTAGTGCTTTACCCCACAGACTTTCCAAGTACATTATTATGAACACATTTTTTTTTTTTTGCTTATTTTTACCAACTGAGAAATGAGTCAACATTATTTTCTGTGGTAATCGACAGCATGCCACCGATGCACAGAAATGAACTTGTATTGAACCCGAAAGGTTCATTTAAGGATGCCAATCAACAGCCGTCATTATCAAAACTGGCTTGCGCTCGCTGTTTATCGCTCCCCCCATCACGTATTATACTTCTGACAGATGTTATTGTAGTATATTAAATTCAACGCCTCCATCAGCATTGAATTTCATCATCCCGGTAGGATTCCTCGTATTTTACAAGATGTTTTGATTTGCTGAGGAAAGAGCAAAGGAGGGTGCATGAATTCTTGATCAGAATTTGTTTCCGTGTCCAGCTCCCGAGTTATTTATTTCCTTCCATATCTTTTCCTGACTCCAGTGAGTTGCCATTGGGGGCCTTCTATGTGTGTGCAGTGCATTATGGGGGGATCCAAGCCTAATATTTTCTGTAACCGGAGAGCACAGCGATCCCCCCCGTTCTCAAAGCCCTCCTGAGCGAGAGCTGCTAGGTCGTTCTCAGTCTGTCTCTCTGCCCCCAGATTCCTCTTGGATGGACCTGGGACTTTGACTAACTCCATATGGAATGTCGGAAGAACTCCAGTAAATGCTGGCTCAGGCTCACAGCGAAATCATTTGTGGTCTGTTGTTTTTTTCCTTCCTCTCTCTCTCTCTGTCCCCCTACTCACTCTCACAGACCATAAGAAGACCTATGGGGAAGAACATGGCTCATGCCAAGCCGGGATCGCAGGCGTTTTCACTGAGGTCAGTAGAAGTACGAGCTTGTTATGCGTTTTTACATGTGTGGCACTCTGGGCTGGTGAGTCTTTGCTGTGTTTACATGTATGAACACTCACATATAGCACAGTATGATTGATATATTCACTCTCCAGGGTTTTAAAGGGATAGTTCAACTAAAGATGTCTGTCATTATTTACTCACCTTCATGTCGTTCCAAACCTGTATGATGCTCTTTCTTCCTCAGAACACAAAAAAACAAAAAGTTGTTTAGCAAAATTTCCAATCTGTTTATTTCTATGTGTGGTTATGAAGATCAATAAAAGTAGTCTGTACAACTTGATGTGCATTTGAATATTTTCAATATTTTCACATTTGAGAATGAGAATTGAGAGTTGAGAGTTGTGTAGGATGGCAATCAGGGTTATTATTGTCAACTAAAACTATAAAAACATTTTCATTATCTGAGATAAACGTTAATTGAAATAAAATAAAATTAAACAATATTTTAATATATTTTATCTTAGCTTATTTTTTAATAAAATTAATTAAAAACTTTATAGACATTTTAAAAAAGTAAAAAAAAAATGACAATAAATAAATGTTGCTAAAATGAAAACAGAAGAATATAATCTAATGAAAAATATTATAAATTTTTCAGAGTTTCTTTTTTTTTTTTTTTTCAAATGGTTAAATTGTTTTTTTAATTTATTTCGTTATTTTGCCGCTTGAAAGCCCCTGGTTACTTATTGTATGAAAAAAAAAAAAGCTGTGAAAACATACTTTAAAAAAGAAGAAAGGCTTTGGAGCGGTGTGTAAATTATGATTTAAGTTTATTTTGTTTTTTAAGAGGAAGGTTGCATAAATTCCAGTCTTTGGCTCAGCAGGCCCGTTGGTTTGTGTCCACGGCCTCTGTCGAACAGATCCCTGCAGGAATTTGAACAGAATTCAGACTGTTTGTGTGCGATGCACACGTTTGCTGAAGGCTGCAAATTGTTTGTCCACTTGCCCTTTGTTTTGTACGTTGACCATTGCAGTGTTTTGTCTGTAGTGCAGCCAATTTATTAACATGCAGTCCAGTCTTTGGAAGAAATTTCTGGACCAGATACACAGGCTGACAGATGTGATGCCCAACAGTTCATCAATAGCATCACTAGATCACTCTCTGACTAGGGTTGTGAAGGTGAGGAAATTTTCCCACCGGTTAATCGACGTGTGACAACACCGATAATACCAATTGTTCGTTTTTAGTTCGTTTGAATTTTCCCTCTTTTCCTCGCTTTCCTTCGCTTTTAAATAACTTGTAAAAGCGGCGTGCGCATTTTACTTTCACTTTCGAATTAGCTTCAGTTCAGGTCAGTTGCTTGAATGCAACAACAAAATACAACGTCAAACTCACTTTAGCCTATATTTAAAACATAGAACTTTTATTAACAAAACAAATAAAAATACACCATGCTATAGGGCAAGCTATGCCTAATATAAAATAACAAATAACTTACATAAAGTTTAAATAGGTTTACAAAACTGGAAATAGGCTAAGTAAACATGTATAATATATAACCAAATAAATATTTAAATATTAAATATTTAATATTTAAATAAAGCAAAAATCAGCAAACAATGTGGAACCAATTAAATAAGAAACGAATGTTTAAAAAAAAACTTCCAAAATCACCTTAGATAAATGGCAAAATCAGCAGGCTTTACAAATTCCAAAATATTGCCAAACAGGCGCTTTTGCATTTTGTTTCGAAACTAAATCATCCGCCATCGTCTTGTCTGTCTCACCTCACTCTTCTTGTCAGTCAGCTCGACTCACTCTCCTCACTGGAGAAATGAAATCTGATCTGTGATGCGACTGTCGTTCGGCATGCTGCATTGAAGCAGCCGCGTTCAGTTTTTAATTGTAGTGTCTGTTCTTTTACTGAACTAAATTATTTTTATTACTATAAAAAATCTAAACGACAGTGGGGGTCGGTGCTGCGGTGGGCATGTGACATAACCGGTGTTGCGGCTTAACACCGGTATCACTGTAAGCACCGTCTATCGCGGCAAGCCTTTCTCTGACCCTCTTCAATTTGCTTTTTGAAATATGACTGGAAACTCACTCCCTCCCCAATTCACTAGGTTTTGAAACAGAGCTATTGTTGTCTTGTTGCATTAAAGCTAACCTCAATTCAGTCAGAGAGGAATTAACCCATAGCAGAATGGCATCTGCATCGGCTGCTTTGTAGTTTGGATGGTAATGGCACTTTATCATTTGGCAGAACGTCTTAAGTGACCTTCAAGACCTTAAGCGTCTAAAACAGATGTCTTCATTCTTGAGTGAATTTTGATGGCTCAGCTGGTGGTGCTGTTTTTACGCGTTTGGCAGGACTGAACGGGTCAAATAGCATTTGTGTGGGGTTTTTTTTAGCAGTCAGGCATTGTGAAATGGAAAAAGCAGTGAAAAGCATCCATTTGTGGCTTGACAGAACTCAAAAGAACTACGTAAAGACCCCATTTCCTCGTCACATGAGGGATATTCCATGTGCCCACACTTTTATATTTGTATCCTCTGAGATAATGGCTATCAGAAAAAGGGGAAAGGTTTTTTTCCACCAAAGATTCAGAGCTAAATATTTATGACAAATTGTGCATTTTTTGAATTATATACTGTATTTCGATTAGAGCACAACAGGGACCCGCAACTTTTTTAGTGGCTTGGTTTCACAAGTATTTTTTCCATTCTGTTTTCTTAATAGGGATTTTTTAAGGGTTCTAACCATTGCCGGTTTAAAAAAATTATAAAATAAAATAAACAATATAAAACTATTGACGTTTTGACAGTGCTGTTTGAAAGTTTGGGATCAGTAAGATTTTTAATGTCTTTGAAAGAAGTCTCTTATGCTTACCAAGGTTGCATTTATTTGATCAAAAATACAGTAAAAATAGTAATATTGTGAAATATTATTACAATTTAAAAGAACTGGTATATTTTTTAATATATTTAAAATATATAATTTATTTCTGTGATACAAAGCTGAATTTTCAGCATCATAACTCCAGTCTTCAGTGTCACATGATCTTTCAGAAATCATTCTAATATGCTGATTTACTGCTCGAGAAACATTTCTGATTATTATCAATGTTGAAAACAGTTGTGCTGCTTCATAGTTTTGTGGAAACTATGATAAATTTTTATTCAAGATTCTTTGATTATTAGAAAGTTCAAAATAACAGCAATTATTTGAAATAAAACTTAATTTTATTATTAAAAAAATAATTTATTTAAAAAAAAATCTTACTGACCTCAAATCTTTTGAACATCAGTACCATCATGCTTACCCAGCGGCCATGTTCAAAAGCCCGACTTGAACAGACATGGGACATCAGAACGAAGCAAGCAGACTGTGCTGTGAAACGATTTGGGACAATAAAGTCTGTCTTTTTGCCATTGCATCTTACATGCCTGTTAACGGTTCCTCACACAAATTATTCTGAACAGGAAAAAGTGCCAAGTATGAAAACAAATGACTCATTTAACCACTATATTTGAAATATTTTCTTTTCTTTTATCACGGGTAAACGTTTCATAAATAACATTAGTAATACCATAGTGAATGCCATGAAACTAAATTGAGGTTAAAATGAACTAAGGAATTAAGCATGTAAATTAAATCACAAGTCATCGGAATAAAATCAGGTTCAGTATATTATATTATATTATATTATATTATATTATATTATATTAATTGCACATTCTTCTCTTCTGGAGTTACACATTCACAAAGTGTCACAAAAAATGGGGAGCAATTAAAACAGTTCAAAGGCTTGAGTTCTCCTTCAGCTTAAGACTCCATTGACTGATCAAAGCGATGAACGACAGCCGTCCTTTCAGCTCATGGTTGGGTTACCAGCAGATCATACAGCATCATTTGTGGCTTTCGGTTGAGAAGAGCCTCACCAACAGCTCTTTGTTTTTCTCCTATGATTTCAAATGTAACTTCTTTGAGTCATAAGGGAATCTGCTGAAACCTGATGAAAAGTTGGTGGCTTTTTGAATGGATATCTATTGTTTTTTATGTTGTTTTCTAGGAGCTGGTTATCATGGGTGCGCCTGGTTCTTATTACTGGACCGGAACAGTCAAAGTGTTTAACATGACATCCAATACTCACTACAACCTTAATCAAGACAACCTGAGTCCTCGCAGATACAGTTACCTCGGTAATACCTGCTCAGATATTAATAACTGCTTCAGTGATCCATGCTGTAGTCAGTCCATCACAGATTTGTGTTTTAGGGTATGCTGTGACAGCTGGTCACTTCTCTTCCCCGAATACCATAGACGTGGCAGCTGGTGCTCCTCAAGACAGTGGTGTTGGAAAAGTGAGTGGTTTCTTGCAGAATTTGCATCATTGGTTCCAGGTTTTGTTTACATTACACTCACTTTGACATTCCAAAACTACATTGTCATCCATGTTTTAGGTTTACATCTTCAGAATTGAAGGAACGTCTCTTGTGAAGACCTTTCAAGCCTCAGGGAAAATGGTGAGTATGATGCTCAGGTTTTCTAAGTATTTACAAACATAATTTATTCCAAATGTAAAACGTTTATATAATCCACCATAGTTCCTTAATAGGAAAAGTTCTATTTTCTGAAGAACACAGAAAGAGTTGTTTTGGAGAATTTGTAGGGACTGGTACTGTTTAAATCCTAAAAAGGCAAAAAGGATCATTTTCTCTATAAAGCCTACTGTATCATATTTGATACACAATTTTCTAAGGCCTCTGATTATCAACATGATCAAAATGTTGTTAAAACCTGCTGTACACATTCTACTACATGCCTTCTGTCATCTGATTGATAGTTTTTTAGCAAGTAAAAAGCCTTTTACTGTCATTTTAAAAACACCACCTTCAGGTCTTGCTTCACTTGGTTCACACTTTTTGGTTTACGAAAACATTTACTGATTATCAAAATGATCAAATATGATCATCAGGCTTTTGAGGAATGTATTCATCTTTCAGTCATCATTGTATTGCATTGTGTTATATGTTTTGAAACTACAGAGCTCTGATCATAAAACTATACCATCTTACTAAGACATATTATTGGGAGATGTAAGGTGACAACTGATATTTATGTGAAATTTATGCACATAGTCTGCTATACTGTTATAAAGTTCTCATTTATTTTCTTAATTATTTATTTTATCTTATTTTTTTGGCCATCTAAATATCAGCAACTGCACCAAATAAAAGCCTGATGTACAAAATATGATACTCAGCAAAATACACAATGTTTTTAAATGTTTTGTCTAAAGGGTCAATCCACCTTATTTTTCAACGCGGAAGTAAGCCATTTTCTGTGAATGTGCGAGACTTCCGGTTCATTAACCGCTGTAGGGAACAAAGTGCAGTAAACGGTAAAACGGTTTGCACTACAAACCAGTGTGTTCATAATTATAATAATACGTTAAAATAATATGGTAAGACACACCAGTTTGAAATATCAATCAGCAAAATTAGGTGTTTTGTACAGCTAAAAATAGCTGCAAGCGGGTCACATTCAATTTACAAATGGCCACGCCTGCTCTTACAGGAAAAACAAGGTGGATACTCAAAAAACATTTCTTATTATTATCAATGACTACGTTTACATGGGCGTCAGTAATCAAATTATTTACTT
>NW_015536465.1:195607-210399 GCF_001515605.1 Sinocyclocheilus anshuiensis | reverse complement strand
CTCCAGTCTTCAGTGTCACATGATCTTCAGAAATCATTCTAATATGCTGATTTACTGCTCGAGAAACATTTCTGATTATTATCAATGTTGAAAACAGTTGTGCTGCTTCATAGTTTTGTGGAAACTATGATAAATTTTTATTCAAGATTCTTTGATTATTAGAAAGTTCAAAATAACAGCAATTATTTGAAATAAAACTTAATTTTATTATTAAAAAAATAATTTATTTAAAAAAAAATCTTACTGACCTCAAATCTTTTGAACATCAGTATATTATATTATATTATATTATATTATATTATATTATATTAATTGCACATTCTTCTCTTCTGGAGTTACACATTCACAAAGTGTCACAAAAAATGGGGAGCAATTAAAACAGTTCAAAGGCTTGAGTTCTCCTTCAGCTTAAGACTCCATTGACTGATCAAAGCGATGAACGACAGCCGTCCTTTCAGCTCATGGTTGGGTTACCAGCAGATCATACAGCATCATTTGTGGCTTTCGGTTGAGAAGAGCCTCACCAACAGCTCTTTGTTTTTCTCCTATGATTTCAAATGTAACTTCTTTGAGTCATAAGGGAATCTGCTGAAACCTGATGAAAAGTTGGTGGCTTTTTGAATGGATATCTATTGTTTTTTATGTTGTTTTCTAGGAGCTGGTTATCATGGGTGCGCCTGGTTCTTATTACTGGACCGGAACAGTCAAAGTGTTTAACATGACATCCAATACTCACTACAACCTTAATCAAGACAACCTGAGTCCTCGCAGATACAGTTACCTCGGTAATACCTGCTCAGATATTAATAACTGCTTCAGTGATCCATGCTGTAGTCAGTCCATCACAGATTTGTGTTTTAGGGTATGCTGTGACAGCTGGTCACTTCTCTTCCCCGAATACCATAGACGTGGCAGCTGGTGCTCCTCAAGACAGTGGTGTTGGAAAAGTGAGTGGTTTCTTGCAGAATTTGCATCATTGGTTCCAGGTTTTGTTTACATTACACTCACTTTGACATTCCAAAACTACATTGTCATCCATGTTTTAGGTTTACATCTTCAGAATTGAAGGAACGTCTCTTGTGAAGACCTTTCAAGCCTCAGGGAAAATGGTGAGTATGATGCTCAGGTTTTCTAAGTATTTACAAACATAATTTATTCCAAATGTAAAACGTTTATATAATCCACCATAGTTCCTTAATAGGAAAAGTTCTATTTTCTGAAGAACACAGAAAGAGTTGTTTTGGAGAATTTGTAGGGACTGGTACTGTTTAAATCCTAAAAAGGCAAAAAGGATCATTTTCTCTATAAAGCCTACTGTATCATATTTGATACACAATTTTCTAAGGCCTCTGATTATCAACATGATCAAAATGTTGTTAAAACCTGCTGTACACATTCTACTACATGCCTTCTGTCATCTGATTGATAGTTTTTTAGCAAGTAAAAAGCCTTTTACTGTCATTTTAAAAACACCACCTTCAGGTCTTGCTTCACTTGGTTCACACTTTTTGGTTTACGAAAACATTTACTGATTATCAAAATGATCAAATATGATCATCAGGCTTTTGAGGAATGTATTCATCTTTCAGTCATCATTGTATTGCATTGTGTTATATGTTTTGAAACTACAGAGCTCTGATCATAAAACTATACCATCTTACTAAGACATATTATTGGGAGATGTAAGGTGACAACTGATATTTATTTATGCTTTATGCACATAGTCTGCTATACTGTTATAAAGTTCTCATTTATTTTCTTAATTATTTATTATTTTTTTGGTTGTTGCGAGATGGGGGGGCATTAATGTTTTTGATTAATTTTGAGACAAATATGACATTGTACATGAATAATAATCTTATTTATAGCTCGGAAATGGAAGCTTAACGTAAATGTAAAAATGTCATTCGCAGTAGGGAAATAACGAGAAGAATAACAAAGTGCAAACTACAAACCAGTGTGTTCATAATTAAGATAATGCATTAAAATAATATGGTAAGACACACCAGTTTGCAATATCAAGCAGCAAAACGAGCTGTTTTGTACAGCTAAAAATAGCTGGAAGCGAATGACACCGGAAACCAGACCCATAAAATTTACAAATGGCTGCGCCCGCTCTTATGGGAAAAATAAGGTGGATAAACACTTCCATTTCCAAAAAAAAAAAAAATTCTGACTATTATTTCATAAATCAGCCTTTACAGGGTTAAAGTACTATATATGACTCATGCTCTATAATACCACGTTTTGTGTTAGAAAAATGAAAAACAATTCAGTTGTTAGCTGAAAACCAGCTCTCAGATCTCATTCATGTACGTTCAAATATGGGGCAGCGTAGCTAAATTGTAGCTTGACTTTCTTCCAAAGGGAATTGAATGAGGTAATGCATCTTATGGAGGGGTGATGTGCCCTGTGCATGGCGTTGTAACCTGACCCGTTTGCTCTTGGCTCGGCTTGGTTTCAGATGGGCTCTTACTTTGGCTCCTCATTGTGTGCAGTTGACCTAAACGCGGACGGACTGTCGGACTTGCTGGTGGGAGCACCCATGCACAGCGAGATCCGGGATGAAGGCCAGGTTTCTGTTTACCTCAGCAGTGGCAATGTGAGTTAACTTACATCTGTGTTACTTATTAAAGTTCACCCAAAAATTAGCTGAAAATACCATCAGGCCATCAAAGATGTTGATGAGTTTGTTTCTTCACAGATTTGGATAAAATGATTGATAGTCAGAATGAGAGTCTAAACAGCTGATAAAAACATCACAATAATCCACAAGACTCCAGTTCATCAATTAACATCTAGTGAAGTGAAAATCTACCTGTTTGGAAGGAAAAAATCCATCATTAAGGCGTTTCAACTTTAATCCCTCACTTCTGGCCAAAATACAGGTCCATAATCCATAATAACGCTTCCTCCAGTAAAAAAAAAAAGTCCATCCCCTGTTGTCATCGCACATCAAAATCCACCCACATATTTGTTTAGAGCTGTTTTGGACTGTATTCACTTGTAAATGGTGCTTGATCTGATCATATTTCACTCCTGATTCAGAAGAGACAACTTTTTCACTGGAGAGAGCAATATTGTGGATAGAGGACTTGCATTTTAGCTGGAAGTTTTAATTATGGATTTGTTTCTTACAAACACGCAGCTTTTGACTTTACAGAAGATGTTAACTGATGGACTGGAGTGGTGTGTATTATTGTGATGTTTTTATCAGCTGTTTGGACTCTCATTCTGACGGCACCCATTCACTGCAGAGGATCCATTGCTGAGCAAGTGATGCAATGCTAAAATTCTCCAAATCTGTTCTGATGAAGGAATAGATTCATCTACATCTTGGATCAGCAAATTTAAATTTTGGGGTGAATTTTCCTTTAAAGATGCCAATTTTGTCATAAACAACACTTGAATATGGAAGCATATAGGTAGCGAAATTCAATTTAAAATGCAATATGCAAAATGGCAATGCAATATTCAAAATGGCAACGCAATATTCAAAATGGCAATGTATTTCTGTATTTAAATTGACATTTTCCATTACCCATACGTGCAAAGTTTGTTGCAAAAGGAAAATGAAAATTACATTTTTTACTCATACTTGAATGGCACTAAAGTTTGGTATTCGTATGACGTATGCTATAAATGACCAAGTTGCATTATGCCATAAATGACCAAGACTTAAATGTGAAGGTAAGTGTCTTCGTGCAACTTGACAAATGTTTTGAGTATAAACAATATTTTTGTACTTGTTTGTTCAGGGAGTGATGGAGGAAGTTGCTATACTGAAGGGTGATAATGCATACAATGCTCATTTTGGAGAGTGTATCACATCTCTTGGGGACATTGATGAAGATGGCTACCAAGGTCAGTGTACAAAAGCTTTACATCACAGGAATAAATTACTTTTTACAATATATTCAAATAGAAAACAGTTATTTGAAATTAAAATAATATTTCACAATATTACAGTTTTTACTGTATTTATGATCAAATAAATGAAGCCTTGATTAAAAAACATTTAAAAATCGACTCCAGTCCAAACTTTTGAACGGTAGTTGAACTGTTTTAAATACACCAAGTTGTGTTTATCTGGAATATTCCTTTAATTCAAATGATCACAGCAGAACATGTTGCAAAAATCATATTTCCGCTGTATTGGAGACAGACAGACATTGTTTGTGAAGTAACTGGAAAAGATATTTCGATGTGAAGCAGATTCAAACCTCAGATATCTCCTCTGCGACTAGTGTTCTCACTTTCGATTTTCCTGGCACCCCGCTGTCCAGTCGGAGGCTTTTCTTGGCGTCTGGTTTCGCTCTTCACCTGATGCATTGCTTGACTATAGCGCTACTTTCTGCATGTCGCATCTTTTTTTGTAATTTTAGTACAGCCTGTCCTCTGTTCTCATACGGTAACTGTTACTGAAACTGTTTAGGGAGGCTGACCATCACATAATAAACAGACCAAACGCATCCATTAATGTGGAAATGAGATATTAGAGCTGATGAAGCTAATTAAAATGGCCTGAGGAATATCTGATAAGTGGAGACAGATGTGTCAGATTAAACAGGAAGTGAATCTTTCCGACGAGGGGGTTGGCAATGCTTAGAACAAGAAACCAATTCAAGCAATCAGAAATCCTTGTACAGAAATGGTGGTGCATATATGTAGTGAGAAGCATCTGTGATGAACTGTTCAGGGGTCAGTGTGGTAGTAAATGTTCCTTTAGGAGGCTGTAACCATAAAGAGATTACAAGAGGTTAACCTGTCTCCATTTGACCCGCCTCTTATTGGGTCTTTTTTTTAGGTCAGGGAGATATTTTTTTTCTTTTTGAAAGAAATTAATACTTTTATTTAGCAAGCATGCATTATTTTTAATAATTGATCAAAAGTGACAGTAAATACAATTATAATGTTACAAAAGATTTCTAAAATATTAAGCCGTCCAACTGTTTTCAACACTGATAATAATCAGAAATGTTTTGACCCAATAAGCGACAGCTGAAAACTCATCTCTTTCGATGTTACTTGACTTCATCCTAAATTAAACTTTGTCTTTCTCTTGATTTATTCCTTCCCTTTCTAGCTTGTACTTGAACATGCCTGAAACTTGGTATTACAAGCAATTCCTGTGTCTGTTTGCCTCTTTAAGAAGAATCGCTTTATGTATTCTCCAATTGTAAGTCGCTTTGGATAAAAGTGTCTGCAAAATGACTAAATGTAAATGTTGAGCAGCATATTAAAATGATTTCTGAAGGATCATGTGACACTGAAGACTGGAGTAATGATGCCTAAAATTCAGCTTTACATCACAGGAATAAATTGCATTTTTCAGTATATTCAAATAGAAAACAGTTATTTTAAATTGTAATAATATTTTGCAATTTTACTGTTTTTATTTTATTTTTTGATCAAATAAATGCAGCCTTGGTGAGCAGAAGAGACTTCTTTCAAAAACATTTTAAAAATCTCACCGACCCCAAACCCTGAACACTAATGGATGCAAAGTATAAATGCATAAATGTAAAGGTTTTGCTTGTAAATAAGCCAGTAAACTGTCTCAGTCTTACATGGCAAAAGCTGGTGATTCAGATTTATAGCTTTTGTGCTGTTACAGAAATATAAAAGTTTCCAGAACTCAGCACATTCAAAATATGTGTACTGCTGTTTTCCTGCACAAGGGATTTTTTTCTGACTCGATTTCAACCCTCTCGAAGTTTCACAGACCTTTACAGGCTCTCAAAAACACGTAAGTGTCCATTAAGTGACTTAGCAGAGCGTCTCTCAAACAGAGATGGGCTTCAAGCAAACAGGCATTTATTGGGGTCCTGACACACACAAATCCACCTCCAGCGTTTCTATTCCAGTCGTAGGTCTCTGGCAGTCTGACCTATTTCGGCTGCACACTATGCTATTTTGTTCTAACTTTTACGATTGTTGCTTTTCAGACTGTATGAGCCCAATAAGATCTTGAGTAAAAGCCAAGACTGTGTGACGACTATATTATGTCAGACTGTACAATAACATCAACTAAAACTGGTAGCCCATTAAGACTACAAGGCTTGTAGTCAAGTTTGGACAAGTTTGCCCAACAGTAAAAAAAAAAAAAGGACAAAAAAGAGGTTTTAAAGAGGTTCCATCTTTCTCATTGACTTCTGGGCTTGTCTTTTGTGCTGTAGATGTAGCGATTGGAGCCCCCAAAGAGGATGACTATGGAGGAGCTGTCTACATCTACCATGGTGATGCTACAGTAATAGTTAAGAAGTACTCAATGGTAACTTAATTTATTGTAATTTATTTTTCATTATTTAATTTTATTATATTTTATCATTTAATATTTTATTGTATTATTTATTTTGTTTTAGAATTATTTTATTATTTTATTTTAGAATTATTTGATTTTATCTTATTTTATTAATTTAATGTATTTTTTTAATTTAAATGTTTAAATTTAAAAATGTAAATAAATTAAAATATTTAAATTAAATTTAAAATGTAAATATTTTTACATTTAATTGAATTGAATTTTTTTAATTAATATTGTTTTTATTTTATTTTATTATTTATTTTGTTTTAGAATTGTATTATATTTAAATTTACTTGCTACACATTCAACAACACTTGATTTAGAGACATGAATACAAATACCACCATGTGAATTTTATTTTATTTATTATGTATTTATTTTTACATTGTCAGCTCTCAACAGTACTGTATACTTTAGACCATTTGTTTAGATTTGTCATTTATTTATGGTGCTATTGAGCTTGACTGGTGTCTGTATTAAAATAAATCTGAAAGATTGGTTTAGTTGGCAGTGCATCACTTGTTTTATTGAGAAACCTTTTAGCTCATGCAGTTTAACAGTTTGATTGATGGATAACTAGAAGGTCCAGATGGAATCCACTGGCTTTTGTGCATTTTCTGTGCTGATTTAGTAGGAAAAATGCCTTAAATGGAGCTGAGAGTGCTACACTGATACTACTAGCTGAAAGCATAATCAAATTAGCTGAAATATTTAATAAATGAACATGTGATAGGGAATGTGTAGAACTACGTGGCATTCAGAAATCTATGGATGTTTTATTAATGATTTGGTCTGTGTGGATGTTAATACTGGTGTTTCTGATTAATTGATGTGATTTTTCTCTCACCTGGATCGTATGCAGAGATTGTCTGGGCGAAGCATCAACCCCACCCTCCAAATGTTCGGCCAGTCAATTTCCGGCAATGTGGACATGGATGGAAATGGATATCCAGGTTTGGCTTTGCTTTAGACACTTGGCTAGTTCTGCTTGAATGAACACTGAGAATGTTCCGAATGAACTAGATCAAAACCGACCACATTCAGTGAGAAACCGCGACGGGTGCCAGACCACTTACATTGGCCTTCTGCGATCTCCACGTAAAGATGGGAAACATGTAACGTTTTTACTGACCTCCAGTGAGTTTATTCCATTCTGGAAACCTCTAAGCATTAAAATTTAATGTGTAACTTATGACATGAGTGATTCGTCACAACATGTGATCCAAAGTGACTGGACTTGTGATGTGAAAGCTCCTTTGAAAATGCCCAAAAGATGCTTCTCATCTTTTTTTACATCCACAGAAGGCTGTTGTGTAAGACGGGATTAATTATATGATGGAGAACGTTCCATTCTGCACTAATCCTGGGAATGTAGATTGAGTGTTTGTTTAATTTTCTTAACCGTTCTTTGACACATTCTGTCTGCTCTGATTTCATAGCCAGCAAGCATTTTGTTTACAGCATTCCACAGTGGATACGGTGATTAAATAAAATGAGAGAAAATCAAACAAAGAAGGCTTCATCTTTTACTAAAAAATAATTGCTTGATCTGTGTCATATATATATATATATATATATATATATATATATATAACGGGATTAATTATATGATGGAGAACGTTCCATTCTGCACTAATCCTGGGAATGTAGATTGAGTGTTTGTTTAATTTTCTTAACCGTTCTTTGACACATTCTGTCTGCTCTGATTTCATAGCCAGCAAGCATTTTGTTTACAGCATTCCACAGTGGATACGGTGATTAAATAAAATGAGAGAAAATCAAACAAAGAAGGCTTCATCTTTTACTAAAAAATAATTGCTTGATCTGTGTCATATATATATATATATATATATATATATATATATATATCAGTGTGCATGTACAATACTTTAAGATAAAATGCGTTATTCCATTAGAGTTTACTAATTAGTGGTCATAATGATTTGTATACAACCCTATGTAATGTTCTGGTGACCAAGCATAACCCTGCACTTACAGAAACAAATATTGAAAAAATATTAATGATTAATTACATACTATTATTGTGTTTATTCATATTTTGACTGTATTCATTATTCTGAATATTTTTCCGTTTTTATTTAAATTTTAGTTAGTTTTAATCAATTTGTTTTGCTCTTTTGGCATTTTTATTCATTAAAATATTTAATTTAAATTTTAATGTATTTTTTAACATTTAAATTAATGTTATATAATATTATTTACAATTACAATTACAACACTGGATTGTACCTGTTACTCCCCTCGAGTTGAATCAAAGGCTCAGGTCGTTCTTGGTTTTAACAGACATTTATTTGGACACGAGTTTTCAACATGTCTTGTACATGCTAGTCTTGTAGCCCTTTTATGCCCCAACAATGCCGTCAGAACTACGAAAGGAAATACATAAAACTTAAATTAACCCTCTAAAAGTGGTGTTTTAGACATAATAATAAACGAAAAATACATACAAAACGAATAAATAAAGTGCACATTCAACACGTAAGAAATTACACTTAATTGGCTAATTATACATTAACACGCGGTCACGTAACTTACACATGTTCACATACGGCAAAGCAATTAACACGATAAAACACGTACCTCATTGGCCTCTCTAACTCAAGAGGAATAAACTTGGAGGGTTACAGTTTCTTCTTCTCATGTGGCTCTTCTACTTGTAGTGCACCGGTAAAACTATTCTGATAGCAACAATTAAATAATTCCCAAGCGGAACAAAAAAATAGGTTCCCCTCTTTTTCTATGGTTTTAGCTGAATAATATGAAATGAATTGACATGTATTAACAAAAAATATATTACTTATTTATTCTAATGATTATTCTGAACATTTTAACTATTTATTGACCTTTTAACTGTAAAGTGCATATTATGAACTGAAATATATGAGAGTTGCCTATGACAGCAGCTACAGTACCTTTAGAGGTACAACAGTTTGTCATTGGGTCATCCCAGAAAGTTTACTCTGAAGGAATGTAATAGTGTTAAAAGTATAGTTTTTGCACACCTTTTCTAACAGCATAGCATCACAGGGTTTATATAACAGTATAAAAGCATGTAATTATTCTTCTAAACTTTATTTCTAAAACTTTATCGTTTTTTCCCCCATATCAGATGTGACGATAGGGGCGTTCATGGCTGACAGTGTGGTTTTGTTAAGGTAAGCTGTGCACTTCTGATCCAGCAAAAGCTTGTATTTACATCAGTTCCTAGTTGATGTTCTCTGATAATCATCCATTCAGATGTAGCTTTGACCTTATTTGCTGTTGCTTGTGACAGATCCAGGCCGGTGATCTCTGTGGACATCTCCATCTTCTTGCCCGTCTCGATAAACATCACAGTACCGCAGTGTCACGAGGGCCCTCCGCATCTCAACTGCTTCAACGTCACCGTCTGCATGAGCTTTCGAGGAAAACATGTACCTGGCCACATAGGTGAGCCACTGTGGAATTATTATTATTGTTTTTGGGCTTTTTTATTTTATTATTTTATTTTGATGTTTAATTTAATTACATTTTAATTTATTCTTTTATTTTATTTTTATTGTATTTTTTATTTTATTATTATTTATTTTTATTATTTAATATTTTATTTTATTGTTTGATATTTTATTTTAAATTTGTTTTAAATTTCATTTTATTTTTATAAAATTAAAAAAAATGTAATAAAATTGTTTGTTTATTTGTTGTTCATTGTTACACATTCAACAACACTATATGTATAATCAACAGGTGTCTGCATACACTCTAAACCCATAACTAGATAGTCTTGATAACTCTTGTTTTTAACTGAACCGTTGTCTTTTCGCTCTCGTGACCCGTGGTGCAAACAGCCCTGAACTGGAGGTCAGTGCATGTTGTGCTGACCTTTATTTCACTCTATCAACACGCAGACGTGCCTAGAATAGACTATTATGAAATATCATCAGATGTTAGAGACAAAAACAGCAATGCACTATGGATCACTTTTGGCCCTCCCATAATGTTGAGCGATCTCACCAAATACACTTTTAAAACTGCTCAGAAAAGACTTGTTTTTCATTAAATCTAGTTTTGTTTCTGATATTTTGCCTCTAGCTCTATTTTTGTCTCTCAGCTCAATGAGCTTGACTGCATGTGTTTGTTTAACTTGAGAAGATGGACACCGTGCAGCCACAGGGATTCGATGCGAATGACCGCTTGCTCAACTTTTGGGCGTGGCCAATGCTCGCTGAGTGGGTGTGGCCTTATGGGAGATGGAGTAAATAAAGGGGGTGTTACATAATGGGAGGTTTCTGGGAAGTACAGAGCACTAGTGTTACTCCACTTGGCACCCGTGTTGGAAAGTACTGCAGCACCTTGTGTCTGGGTGACGCCCTGGTTCTGTAGGCTGTAGTGCGCTCATGGTGCGCTCACAGCTGGATGTATTAAGACAACAACCCCTGCA
The DNA here is from genome assembly GCF_001515605.1 of Sinocyclocheilus anshuiensis. NCBI lineage: Eukaryota > Metazoa > Chordata > Actinopteri > Cypriniformes > Cyprinidae > Sinocyclocheilus > Sinocyclocheilus anshuiensis. The sequence continues at coordinate 199,651 of NW_015536465.1, read as the reverse complement.
TTGGTCCAGGAGCCCGTTCATTACAGTGACGCCCTGTGAGAGCAGCAGGGTAATAATAGCTCTTACTCAGCGTCAGGATCGGAGCAATGGTCCCGCAATTACACATTTGACCTCATCTGGGTGAATTTCACAAAAACTGAAGAAATTCATCAGGTTGTGGAAAGAAAGCAGCTCTTTCTGGGGCCGCGTCCAAGAGTTCTGTTTTTGATCAATTTCTGTTTTTTGGAAAAGCCTGTAGGTGTAGATGGATGCATCTCACCGAAGAGCTGTCTGGATTGTATTTCATCCCAAAACCAAAAGAACAAAAAGTAATTATATTTTGCATAAAGAACTTGAAACATGTTTACAAGATTCAAGATTTTTATGTCACATACACAGTTATATACAGAATTGTAAGTACATATTTTTTGGACATTAAACAATTAAAAGCCCAAAGTTCATTTTTTGACATTTTCATGACAATTCAACACATTTTCTTTCAGTTCTTATGTCTGTAATGCAAATCTCATTATTATAATATGAAAAAATATATTATTTGAATTGTAAAGTACACATCATAATGGTATTTGTTGCAATAAATTAAATGTGTTCATTTAAAACTAAATCAATGTAAACAGTAATGAGAATGAAATTTTAACTGCATTACAGTAATGAGAATTTACTTATTAATTTTTATTTTATTCATATACTTCTATTTATTTTTTTATTTTATTTAATTTTTTTAACTAGTAATTCATTCATTCATATTTTATTTTCCATTCATTCATTCATTAAATCAATACATTTTAATTTTAAATTATTAATTTTATTTTATTAATTCATTCAATTTTATTTTTTATTTATTATTTTTTATTTTAATTATTTATTCATTCATTCATTCACGAGCCACACATTCATCAGTGCATTTTGTGTTTTGTTTTATTTTATTATTATTTTTTTATTTTATTCATTTTATATTTTATTTGATTATTATTATTATTTTTATTTTTTTTTTTACATTTTGGGATGAAATATGACCCACACATTTCTTAATGAGATTTATCAGGACATTTTGAACCATGATTTTCCTACATGCCATTGCTGTTTTCTCACACTTCCAGAAATTAATCACAAACATTTAACTCTTGGACGTGGCCCCAGAAATGTTCTTGTACTGTTTTCTCTCATTTCCACGACTTTGACAGTGGGAACATGACATCTTACTTGACGTTGTTTTTAAATCCCTAAAATCGCCCTGGAATGCTTCTGATAGTGAGTTTTGAAACAGACCGTGTTTGAGAGATGTTTACACATTGTTGTCTTACTGAACTGTGGGTGTCTATTTTTCTCCTCAGAGTTGCTGTACAATCTAACCGCAGATTCAGATAAGAGACACAAAGGTCTGCCGCCGCGGGTGTATTTTGGAAATGGTGGAGAGCAGACAGTTGCTGTAAGTCAGCATTTCAGCCTGGAGATCAACCGACAGCAGTGCCATCAGTACACGTCCTTCGTGAGGGTGAGTTTTCCTCTGATATTCCAGAACTTCATGCTCCGAAGGTTCAGACTTCTGGGATTTGTCCTTTAAACTCAACATGAAATCAAACTTCATTGTTTACTTCCGTAATACATGTTCCTAGTCTTATTGTGCATCATTCACTCAAGCATGTTATCCCAAAGAATGAATCTTTCATAAAACACCGCCCTGCATCTTATTTGCTGAATGAAATGCAATACTTGTTTCTTTCTAATTTTGCGATGCTAATTACAAAAATAGTGCTCGTTTTTTCTCTAGCACATCATAATTTCTCACAAAATATGATGCATTTAGTTGCATTTTTGCATTTGACAGCCATTTTTAAGGTGAAGAAGTCTTGTATTATCTCTTAATCACAGAAAAACTGACACTGAGACATGATTCCTGTCTTCCTCTGAGCCAGTTTGTTCAATTCTCAGTGTGAATGATTCTGAAGACATTATTTTATGCATAATCCCAGTTTCCACTTTTTTCACTCCTTTGCAGATTGCAATTTAAATGACACATTTTGAATATTGAAACTTTTGACATATGACTGCTTTTGTTATTTTGATAAGTGCATTATAGCTGATACATATATAATTTGAAAAATTATAATTTATAAATATATAATCTGTAAAATATAAGTTATGGGATATTTATAATTCAGCATCATTGAATTAGATAATATTAAGTTTTTTTTTCTGCAAATTATCTGATTTTTTTTTCAATAGTTTAGTCTTAAAAAATAACAGATTGATGTTAATGTAATATTTTTGTTATTTTATTTATTCATTCATTAATTTTTCAGATTAATGTGGACAAATTTGGCGTGTAAAAAAAATAAAACATTTTAACACAGATTAATGTCAATGCAGTAATTCATTTTTCTTTTCTTTTATTATTCATTAATTTTTCAGATTAATGCTAATGTAGTAAAATTTGGCATGTAACACCCACTTATAAAAATACTTTCAATTCCTGATATAATAAAATACTTTGTTTCTCATTGATTATACCATTTCATAGGGAATTATGTCATATTACGTAAGTAAATGGCTTGTGAATGCCATTTTATGTTGACTTAAACGTGGCCGTTGTCATAGAGGTCTCAGTCTAGATGTATCAGCACCACAGAATTCATGCTGGTCCATGTGATGTTGTTTACACTTGTCCTCGACTGACCCGCTGTCTTTTCTCTCCCATGACCTGTGCTGCAAACAGCCCTGCGCTGGAGGTCAAGCAAGCTTTATTGCTGAACTTTATTTTACTCCATCAACATGCACCAAATAAGTCCATGTGAATTTTTCTGTAATAGCTTTGAAACAGTAGTCTTTATTTGTTGCTGGTTGGAGAATGACTCTTGTGCTGTATACTGAAGCCATACGAGAGATTTGAGCGACCAAACTGTGTTGCTATTTACTGCAGTCTTGCCCTCAAAGGACGTCAGACATATCCATATGTTTGTTTCCGAGTGGGAGCTCAAAAGAGAATTTCGCTAAGTGACCTATAATAAAGTCTTGCTATCAAAATGAAACACCCAACATCAGGTGACAAACAACTACCTTTGAAATGCGGCGCTCTTAATGAGAGACCTTGTTTCGCAAGTCTGTCGAGAGACAGTCGTCATTGTGGCCGCACAGTTGGGCTCTTGTTGTCTGTCTTCTGGTAATAGGCTGCTATCCCAGCGTTCTGTCACAGCGTCAGTATCCTCAGGGCGACGTGGAGCTTGAGCTCTTACAAGGAGGCACACACAGAGCCTGTATATTTCACTGGTGCTGCTTTATGAGCCTCTGCAGGCCACTTCTCCATAGGGGAGCTTCTTACAGGAAGGGTTCGCCCCATACCACGCTCCTGTTTTTGCTTTATATGGAACAGCGCATGATACAAATATGCATTAACCAGCAACATACAACCAGTGACAATAGAGTGCCGGTTTGCTGACCTAGTCTTCTTGCTTTACTCAAGTACATTCACACATGGTTTCCTTTTGCAGCTTTAAGACTGATGAGGGTCATTCTACAAAACTGTGTGCCTTTTGTGTTCCTTCATTAACATATGTGTAAAAATTACTTTAAAACTGAATGGCTAGCACTTTTACTATGCGTATTTTGAGGTAAAACTATTTACATATATACAGTGTATATATACTATATTTAATAAAAATGTATGTATATATATATATATATATATATATATGTATGTATGTATGTACGGCTCGTTAGCTCTAGCATTCTGCCCGCTTCAAATCAGACACAGATAAAATAGTGCAGTAAGACCACATTTATTTGAATGAATTATAGCATTTATTTGAATGAATTATTGATTGATTGAGAGAGACAGACAGAGTCTGTGACAGTTGTGTGTGTGAATTACCTGCGTCTGCACATCTCTCACTACAAACAATGAAGCTGTTTAGTTACTTCAAAAACAGCGATTCTGCCACCTCGTTGCTGAGGAATATAGTGTAGCGATCCAATATCTAGGCTGTTTTATTAATAAAAGTCACGGGGTGTGCTGACAATATGTTTCTGTGTGTGCGCAGCGCGATC
>NW_015536465.1:192029-195597 GCF_001515605.1 Sinocyclocheilus anshuiensis | reverse complement strand
TTGTATACTACCATATATATTAATTAATTAATTTTTAAAATATTTATTTTTCTTTATTTATGAATACCATATTCATGGTACATGTAATTTGTTTTTAAAAAATTTAAAACATTAAAAATATATAAATATAATTCTTTAAATCTTTCTTTTTATTATTTTTATTATCATTTTAAATTACTTTTTTTTTTTTTTGCACTATGTCTTATATTTTGTTAGGTTTGTCAGCAAGGGACAGTTTTCTAAGAAGTATGTAGTGTCAGGACCTTGAGCAAAAGCCTTTAAAAATCACCTTTTTCAATTAAAAAAAGTCATCTTTTTTATACAATGACCCTTAAATGTCCTGCTTGAACTTTAAAGTTCAATGAATGTATCTGTGCTGTAGTGAAGTGGAGACGTAATGCATCTTGATATTTCATCTTGTTTGTAGGCAATGCTGATTTGTGTCCACATCTGTCATTGTGTGTGTACATTTGATCAAACACCCTACAGTCTCTTTCTCAGGCCCTAAATAATCAGAGTGCTGCTTGTTTATTGCATCTTTTTCACTTGTGGTCTAATGAGTCAGCATAGTTTATTTGACATTTAAGTGTTTTGAAGCAACTGTGTTGGACCAGGGAATCACAAATACAGGTATATATGTTTAAATGGCTAGTTAACGTGTGATAGTTTGAACTTAATGTTGTCAAAAGGTTGTCCTCGTGTTCTGGGTGGGCAGGCAGATCTCACTGGGTGATCCTTAATGGATCAAGCAGCATAAACAACCTTCGTTTAAAGTAAAGACACTCATTTATCTGGAAGGCCACACTTGTTTCGGTAGATTTGACGTGAATCCTGTCTGTCAGTGGAGGAACTGCTGTGCCTTGCTTAAATTACAGTCGGAATGTCCCACAAAGAAAGGTTTACAAGTGTTTCCATCCAGGTTGAGTCTTTATTAGCTCCATGTGGAGAAAACTGCTGTCTTATCTGTTATCCTCTGGTATCGACTACTTTTTTAGTGGTGCTTTGGTGTGTATCTCATCCCACAACACTTTAGACGGCGTGTTTTGCATGTGCAAACATCTCTCACGTTTTCTTCAGAACATGTAAATCTAATCCGATATTGAATTTGCACTGCTCATTTTAGAATGAATTCAGTTATACTCCAACGTACACAGTATGCATAGCAATGGTATAATCATAGCAAACACTTTCAGCTTAGTCTGAAGTTAATTGACCTTGTTAGCGCAGCTTAGAATTAACCTGTCAGCCGTATGGAAGTGAGATGTACTTTTATTGCATGGTATTCTTTGTGCGTTTGTGAGAAGTGTTTGCATTAGCAGGGCTGTTCTGTTTAAAGTTTGTTTAAGAAAAGTATCTGTGCTTATGACGGGTTTTAAGATTGTTTAAACTGATCATGCCAGGCATGGCTTTACTGCGGTTTTATTATGAATATTATCAGGACGTTTTTGTACGCACTGAGCAGTGTAGCAGCTCATAATTACACTAGCATTTACCTTTGGGGTCTGTAAGTTGTTTTTTTTTTAGGCTTAAGAAAAAAGTCTCTCTCTCACCAAGGCTGCATTTCTTTGATATAAAAATCTGTAAAAACAGTAATATTATGAAATATTATTATAATTTAAAATAAAATGTAAAAATGTAATTCATTCATGTAATTCTAATACGCTGATTTGCTGCATTCTTATTATTATTATTGTTATTATCAATGTTGAAAACAGTTGTGCTGCTTCATATTGTTGTGCCCACGGTGCTGTGTGTGTGTATTTGTGTGTGTGTGTGTGTGTGTGTGTGTGTGTGTATTTGTGTGCATCAATTAAAGCAGCGCATTAATGTAGAACAGTGATTAAACTGACTTGGAACTACCTGTGCACGCTGATTTGCTGCATTCTTATTATTATTATTGTTATTATCAATGTTGAAAACAGTTGTGCTGCTTCATATTGTTGTGGAAATCATATTTTTTTAAATCAGGAAATGGACATAATTTATTTGAAATCTTTTGTAACATTTTAAATGTCTTTACTGTCACTTTTGATCAATCTTTGTTGAATAAAAGTATTAATTTCCTAAAAAAAAAAATCTTACTGACCCCAAAATTTTCAATGTATTTTATGTACAACTAGCTTGCTGACTTGATTAGTGAATTACTATAGTGTACTGTTTAGGGTGACTGTCATTGCTTGTTAGATACGTTACTATAAATAGTCAAAATCCAAAATTGTGCGGATAGAAATGTACAGATTCACTTTGAATAATGCTTAAAATATGAATGGTTGTTTCCACCACGGATACATTTTTTTTTTTTTCAAAATTCCGACTATCTCACAATTCGGACCTCAAGGAATAAAAGTTGTGAGATAAAAAGTCATTATTATTATTCTTTTTTTTTTTTTTTTTTTTAAAGTCAGAATTGTGATATATAAACTCAGAATTGCAAGATATAAACTCACAATTCTGAGAAGAAAAGTCCGAATGGTGAGATATATCACTTGGAATTGCGAAAAAAGCCTGAACTGTGACATCATGCAAATACCTTTTTTTTTAATCCATTTTATTCTAAAATTCAGTCTTGTTCCAAAATTGCAAAGTCAGAATTTAGAGAAAAATCTGAAAAAGTTGAAATGAGCCCTTTTTTATTTTTTTTTAATCCTTCGGCAGAAACGGGCTTCAATACGAATTCCCATACCAGCTAGTTATATAAGCCTTGTATCAGTTTGTCAAACAACACTCAAATATGTTCCAAAACATGAGTGTGTTTGTTCAGTCGGCGAGCTCAAAGCAGCTCAAATCCCCCGTCATCAAGCGTGATTTGGCTGCAGTCCCGAGGGCCAGTCTGCATGACTATCCTCTCATTTATCCGGGTGTTAGCATCCCCCGCGTGAAGCCAGGACCCCCACTCACTAGCTGAGGTATGCTAATGGAAACCAGCTGGCTCTCCACTGCTTCTCCGGAGGGAACCTTCACTAACACTAGTAACGTCACAGCGGTCCTGGAGCTGCTGTTGTGTCAACTGGAGCTCTTTCTCTGGCCCCCCGCTGACATGGAGCTGAACACGTTCAGACTCACTATAGTTCACTATATTTAGTCACGCAGACATTACAGGAGAACATTTGGACGGACCTTTGTCTTGATTTGAGAGAGATCTGCATAGACTTTTATTTTGTTAACCTTGGTTTCTGAATAAAGTAAATACCTGCTGATTTAGGGCAAGTTGAGGCCAATGAATGTGATATTTCTATTGGCAAATCCTTTTTTTTTTTTTTAGTTCTTTCATGAAATAGACTTTGAAATGGGATTTGGCATTTGATTGACTTTAAAATCTTTATTGAAGTCTTATTGGTCGTCACATGACCGGGCCATTTGGATTAGCTTGCGTAAATATTTCTGACAGAGATATTAAGTGTGCAATCACAGTTCGTTTTGCTTTTATGTGCGGGTTGGGGGTGAATATCTGAAATATTTGAGTATTTTCTTTGAATGGTTTCTTATTTAGCATAACTGTTATACTTAAAATATTAATATTTGCAGTAAAACAAAGTCTGTTAAGAGAGTGTAAAATAGTTTTTAAATG
>NW_015536465.1:191539-191928 GCF_001515605.1 Sinocyclocheilus anshuiensis | reverse complement strand
TATATATTTATACTGTGTGTGTATATATATATATATATATATATATATATATAGTGTAATATTTATATTATTTATGCATAATATAACAAAATATATTATTAAAACATTTAAAATATGTTAAATATTAATGTTTGCAATAGAACAGTGTCTATTAAGAGTGTATAAAAGTAGCTTTTCAAAGTTTTTGTCTTTTTTAATAATATTCAAAGAAAAAATATTCAAATATTTTAGATGATCTCACCTCTAAACAGCACATAAATAATATAATATTTATATTAATAATAATATACATAATATAACAAAAAATGCAGACTTAGTATACGCTCTTAACAGATATTGTGCTACTGTGCTACTACATATATATATATATATATATATATATATATATT
>NW_015536465.1:187291-191529 GCF_001515605.1 Sinocyclocheilus anshuiensis | reverse complement strand
GAATAATTTCTTATTTACTCCTGCACTGTTAATATTAGTGTTTGCAGTTGAACAATGTCTGTTAAGAGTTTTTAAAATAGATTTAAAATGGTTTATTCATATCTTTTTTGATATATTATGTATAATTACTATAAATATTAGAATATATAGACTATATATTTGATACCACAATAGTAGACTGGCTTAAATAAATTTGTATTGAAAATGAAGTATATCAGTCCATCCATAGACCGACTAAGACTAGCTTCAAAGTGGCCAAATAGATATCTGCCGAACTCTATAATAGAGTTGTGTTTATCTTTATTCTGTTTTATCCCCAAACAGACACAGTCAGGGAGACGGCCTGCAGCACTTCCTGTTTAGGGAGGTTCATTGCATCACAATCCAGAATTAGATGTGATTTAATCAGATGATGTTGCGTACATTTAATTGAACATATTCTGCTTCTCCAGAGCCCTTCCTGTGCTCACTGAGGTTAGAAAACTTTGTAAAACCCCTGCATCTTGCCAAAGGAAACAAGCATCTACAAGAGCTTCTCAAAATCTAGTAAATAGTCTAGTTATAATTTCCCCCCTTTGGAATTGGAGGCATTACATAATATATTCATGTTGATCATTTTAAACATGTTTCTATTGGCACGGGTTATGGAATATCATGCCAGACTGCCAGATGTTCTTTCTTTGGTTATTTTTAGCTAGATAAACTGCATATGTGAGCAAGCGGGCAAACGTTTTTTCAATGTTTTCTGATCATGATGGATGTCGGAGTTTGTGGATGATGTTGCCGGAAAAACTTTTAGAGTTGAGTGGAAGATTCGGCTGGATTCTTGGCTATCCATTGCCACCCTCATGCTAACCATTCACTTCATCATCTCATGTCATTTTCACAATCCGTGATTCATGTTTTTTTTTGTGTTTTCTTCTTGGCACTCCATGCACGATGCACAATTATATATATATTATAATTATATATATATTAAAATGTTTTTTTAATTTATAATTTTTTATATACTTGCATTTTTGTATTTTTATTTAACATTATGTATATTATAATATTATATATTATATAATTGAGTTTTGAAACTAGTTTTAAAATGCTTCCTAAATATATTTTTATTTTATTTTATATTATATATATTATAAAACCATTTAATTATTATAATACACAATATAATATATCATATATTACATTCATACAAAATACTCTATAAAGCTGAGTCTACAATGATTTCTGTGTAGGCATTCGGGCCCATTTATTGCTCTACTAATCTACTCGAACCATCCAGAAAACGCTCTCTGATATTTCCTTTCTACTAGAGAAAACAGTGTGTGTGACCGTCACAATAACTCAGGAAATAGATTTGTCCCTTGCATCTGGTTTCTGCTCATTTGAGTGTTGAAGCCTCTAATGCCTCATCCTTCAGCATGGACATTTAAAGCTGGCCTGACTCGCTTCAACGCTCAACCCTTGTACATGCAATATGGAAAATCCACCCATGCAGTTTTTCGACCCATCGTGCATGGAGTGCCAAGAAGAAAACACAAAAAAACATGAATCACGGATTGTGAAAATGACATGAGATGATGAAGTGAATGGTTAGCTTGAGGGTGGCAATGGTAAGCCAAGAATCCAGCCGAATCTTCCACTCAACTCTAAACGTTTTTTAATTTTCAGCTTTGCAACACAGGAATAAAGTACCTTTAAAGTATATTAAAATAGAAAACCATTATTTTAAATTGTAATAATATTTCACAATATTACAAAGCTGAATTTTCAGCATCATTACTCCAGTCTTCAGTGTCACATGATCCTTCAGAAATCATTCTAATATGCTGATTTACTGCAGAAGAGCCATTTAGGATTATTGTCAATTTTGAAGAGTTGTGCTGCTTCATATTTAACTTTTTCAGGATTTTATGATGAATAGAAAGCATAATTAAATATTACTAAATTTAACTGCTTACTAAATATTAGTGTCATTTTTGATCAATTTCATGCATCCTTGCTGAATAAAAGTTTTAAAAACCTATGGACGATAGTGTAAGTAGTTTATATTTTCATTTATTCAGTTATTTACAGTATAACATTTCCCTAGACTCGTTCAGTCATTTTGGGTGACTTATTTGTCTTATTTGTCTTGAATTGCCTTATTTGTCTAGGATACATGTGATGATGCTTTAATTTGGCCTAAATTAGGCATCTTAGAAGGCAGTAATTTTAGAGCCATGTTGTAACATCTGCATTGCCTTAAAATGCTGTCCATGTAGGCTGCTTACTAAGTTTTAGAACAGAGTTAAGTGCCACACAACACTGATAGTATTTCTCATACACACACATACTGTGACAGATCCCGCGGTGCTGATTTGATGGTATTCATAGCACTGACCCAGTGAGAGGAGAGGACTAGGCCGTTTGTTACACTACCTGCTTTGTGTTGCCACATATAACATGATGCTGCAATTCCTCCAGTGCCATTCCACGGGCTTCATTTACGCCCGGCCAAGAAAGCTGATACAATGAATCCACATGGCAGGAAGCTAATCATATCCAGCTGTCTCCCATTAAACACGCTCACGACTCCAGCACCTATTTATAAAACATGGTGACGGAAAAATATTCAAATGCAAGAAACCCACAATAAATGTCATGGAAAGAGCTCGGAAACTAAATGGTGGAAAACTTCATATGAAGTAGCCACGCTTCTGTTTAGTTGCTTGCTGAATCCAGGGAAAGTACACAGCATAGAGCTTAATATAATACTTCCATAAAAACTCCAGCTTCAAAAGTATTATATTATATTTAGAAAGTAAATGCATATATGATAAATGATGTTAAGCTATTTATACAGGCTTGCTATTGAGAAAAATCAATATGAGGTACCTCTGACAATCATCATATATATAATATGACATCATAATCGGATCTAATATACAAAATTTAATTAATTATTTTAATTATTAATATTTTATTTTTAATATTTACATTTAATTTAAATAATATATATGTAATAAGTGTTTAATAATTGTATTTTGTATTTTTTAAATATTATTATTATATTCGACTGTCTAAAATAGTTTTAAGATGGTATAATATCAATATCTTAATGTATAATAAATCATTATATTTATGATATATTTTATACACTATTATAATTGTTTACATTTTTATAATATATTTATAATTGTATTTTTTTATATTATTAATATTATAATTATAATTTAGAGTGTTGAAATACTTTTCAAGTGGTATAATATAAATATTAGAATATATAATAAAACACATATATGTCAAATGGGCCACAGAGAAAAAAATGTGGTTGTACACCGGAAACCATATCTCGAGCAACATTTCCGTTGTGAGAATTGCTTCACATACATGTGCATTTTGTCAAGCACACATTGTACTGTTACTTTTGATTTTCCATTCCCTAAAGCATGATTTTGGAGGGTCTTCTTTATATGGTCTGATGACATGCTGTTATGTGCCTGGTATTTAACGCCTGACTTCTCTCCTGTCAGTATTAAACAACAGTCACACTAGGGATCTCATCCACACCCTGGTTGTTGTTGGAATTGTATGTGTTGTTCTATTGGAGCGCAGTGGTGGACTACCTTCGGTGCGGAGTCTCAAACATAAACATGTAGCAGTTTATTTTACGTCTCTCAGCCCACGTGCAGAAGATTACGAGATCTGCAGCGATCAGAACAATAGACCCAGAATAACTGCACTGTAACAGTGGAGCGGTTTTATGAGGCCTGATCTCATCAGAAGCAGGAAGCATCTGTCGCTGTCGTCCAGAGCGTTCAGGATGAGCTGACGTTCAGCAGGATCATACAGAGAGATAAAGATAATAGAGTGCAAACATGCAGTTCAATCTACAGTATGAACATTCACTGGACAGCTGAATTTACACATTGATAGTTCAGATCATATTACAAGGCTCAACAATAATAATAATAATAAAAAAATTATTATTCATATTTGTTTTATTCATTTTTTTATGTGTTCCAGATTTAAGTGTTTGGTCTTCGGTGATGTATTCTATTAAATATATATTAAATTGAATATTGAATAGAGATAGATAGATAGATAGATAGATAGATAGATAAAATATAATTAATATAGAAAAATATATTAATAAATATATTTATTTAATGTATAGTTTTTCTTTATAAATGTTTTTATATATTATTTAGAAATATGTATACATGTATTAATATATATATATATATATATAT
>NW_015536465.1:175193-186098 GCF_001515605.1 Sinocyclocheilus anshuiensis | reverse complement strand
TAAGTGTTTGGTCTGCGGTGATGTATTCTATTAAATATATATTAAATTGAATATTGAATAGAGATAGATAGATAGATAGATAGATAGATAGATAAAATATAATTAATATAGAAAAATATATTAATAAATATATTTATTTAATGTATAGTTTTTCTTTATAAATGTTTTTATATATTATTTAGAAATATGTATACATGTATTAATATATATATATATATATATATATGTAATATATATTATTTTTTTTATTTTTTAAAGAAATATTTTAAGTATATAAGTAAATATTTTAAGTATAAATGCCGTATCCCACAATGTAATGCGCTCAACTTGACCTTAACATTATGGTATCAAAAAATAACTGTTTCTCATTTCCTAGATGATCACTAGATTACACTTATCATCACGTGACAACAGTGTTCATTTCTCTTGTTTTTAATGTTTTATAGCTGCATAACATATATGATTTTGCACATTATTTTTTTAAAGATAGTATCTGAGGTTTTATTATAAATAGAATATTTAGATACATAATCCACCATACTATATATGACAGCTGGAAGTCCATTCCTCAACATAAGGAAACTCCTCTAACCTCTTTTGCTGTGTTTTTCTTTATAGAAGCAAATATCCAATATCTTGCAACAGCGGAAGCAGAAATTATTTTAGACTCCTGTCAGTTTTGATAAATGCATTGTAGATAACTAAAGCCGTGCGGATATGATCTGATGCCTTTCAAAATGACTGACCGTTGTAAAAACAGAAGGTCAGCTTTTTAAAATACTTGATTTTTATGCTTTGACTCACTTTGTATATGATCTTAGTGTTCTTGAACTGGTTTTGAGGTGATGGAAGCCATTTTCCCTCCAGCATCCATAACTCATTTTACAACTCCATAAAAGGAACTAATCCCAATCCTCCCGTGCTTCCCGGGTGCGTAGTGCTTTCGGGACCTTTACAGGAGCACCCCGTTTTCAGCCTGATAAGGTGACGGCTTGGAATTCTGGGAATGAGTAGCAGGAGTGAAGGATTTTCTTGGCTCTCCCTACACTTACCCTTGACATGACCCACCTGCTCAAAACCTAAGGACATATCAGTTATTCCAGGCATTTATGTCCACAGATAGCAGCAGAGAAGACATATAAAGCCATGGAAATATTACTGTACATGTCAAGGCCAAAGGGATTAAGTTCTGTTGCTCTTCCAAATGAAATGGATGTCCTGCTAAATACCGGTGTATTTTTGCACAGTTGAAAGATTTCCAGGCAGTTTAATTTTTGGTGACGTGTTAAGAGAGTGTGTGTATCTTGGCCTGATTTCTCCACAAGCACTTGATGGATGCTTTGTTCTCGTTCGTTTTTTTCTTCTTCACACAAAACCTGTCGAGAGCATGTGCAGGTCACATTTCACCCCAAAATCAAGAGGAAAACAGAAATATTATATTTTGCACAAATAAAACATGTTTTTTAGATAATGAAGTTTTTTTTTTTTCATTGTGACATTTTTTTCCTGATAATTAAGAATATTTAACCATAAAATTTTAATTACGGCAATGCTTCCCACTGTTTCATTTTGAGTTTTTTCTTTTTGTAATTCCTATTATATTTAAATTGGCATAAAAATGTTAATAGTACAACTTTATTTATTTATTTCATTTATTTATTATAACCTATTTTAAATAATCTTTTTATATATTTATAAATTTATAAATATATTTATAAAACAAACACGTATATAATCATACTATATTTGTTTTGTTGTTGTTTATAATATACATTTATTTATTTAGTAATAATAATTTGTAACAATTGCTTTATATATAATGTTTTTAAAACAAATATATAACAATACTAGATTTGTTTTTTGTTGAGAATATTTATTTATTTATTTCATAATAATTTATAACAATTGTGTTGCTGTATATATAATGTTTTTAAAACAAACAAATATATAATAATACTAGATTTTTTTAGATAATATACATTACTTATTTTCTGTCTGTTTGTTTGTTGGGGGAATGTGCTTGTCATGAAATAATGAGTGCAAAAAAAAACCTGACCATCTGTCAGTCAATAAATAGTTTTAGTCAAATAAATAACATTAACTGCAATTGATTAATTGATTGTCATATAATCACAGGGGAAGGTTAACTGGCATTTTAGCATGTTTTTTTTGTAATTATTGATCATGCTAAATTAAGTTCACGTCCCTAAAAATCTGGTCTAAAAACAGGATTTTCTTTGTGCAAAATGTAATTTTTTTCCCCCTTGTTTTTCACTTTGTTCGTGACAGATTTCATAAGATTCACCCCTTAATTTGTTGTTCTGTAGTTCTGGATGAACAATGATTTTTTCTTTCTTTTTGAGTATCCAGAGAAAATGTTTTCCATGTGCCCGTTTACGCCACAGGAGCATGGCACCTCCATTCCAGCTTTATAAATCCCAGCTGTGTTTTCAACTTAGGGTCACATGCAAAATAACTTTTACATTATGTACATGAACCCATAAAAGGACATTGTTCCAGTAATTCATCCACTTATGTGTCATTGTGTATTATATAATTTATTTCACACTGAACACATGCATAACCTGCATATCTACTTTTTTTCTGTGTGCATTATGCAATTTTTTTTATGCAAGGTCATGTGATGTAGCCAGTGTGTTATCAATAAGCTAGAAGGGCATTGTGGGTGTTGTGTGTGCTGTATAGCTTACAGTAAGGGAAAAGAAGTTCATGTGGAGGGGGTCTGCATACTAACCACACATGGAATGAGTTTCCAGCCGGCTGATGTGAAGCTCTCACTCCAGTGTTTGTTAACCATCATCATTCTCATGGGAAAATTTCAGCAGTCCTCAGGGGGGTTAATGGAGAGGCTCGGAAACTATGTGTCCCTGTGATAACGCCTGCAGTTTGGGCAAACAAGCCTAAATTATATCTGCCTCAGCGTCACTACAGCGCAAGAGAAAAGCTCTAGTGAGTTGCCTAACTAGACAGCATTTGGCTGCATTATAGGCACACTCCCAATGCAAAGTCTGTTCTAGAAGGAATGGGGTCAGAGGTCAGGGCTCTGTGTGGGCTAGTCAAGTTCTTCCGCACCAAACTCATCCAACCATGTCTTTATAGACCTGGCTTTGTGCACTGAGGCACAGTCGTGCTGGAATAGAAAAGGGCCTTCTCCAAACTGTTCCCACAAAGTTGGAAACATGGCATTGTCCAAAATGTGTTGGTATGCTGAAGCATTAAGATTTCCCTTCACTGGAATTAAGGGGAATAGCCCGACCCCTGAAAAATCAGCCCAATACCATTATCCTTCCTCCACCAAACATTATAGTTGCAGTGTAATGCAGTCAGGCAGGTTACGTTCTCATGGCATCTGCCAAACCCAGACTCACTCGTCAGATTGCCAAACAGAGAAGTGTGATTCGTCACTCCACAGGTTTCCACTGCTCCAGAGTCCAGTGGCAGTGTGCTTTACACCACTACACCCAATACTTGCCATTGTACTTGGTGATGTGAGGCTTGCATGCAGCTGCTCGGCCATGGAAACCCATTCCATGATGCTCCCACTGCACAGTTTTGTGCTGATATTAATGACAGAGGAAGTTTGGAACTCTTAGCTATGGAATCAATCTGGCAACTTTTACGCACCATGGTCTTCCGCTGAGTTGCTGCTGTTTCTAGAAAAAAAATTAACTTAAATGATTTTAGCAAATGGCTGCAATATAACAAAGAGTGAAAAATTTAAGGGGGTCTGAATACTTTCCGTACCCACTGTATATGAGGGATTTCTTCAGGTTTCACTCATTCATCCCTTGCATGAAATGAAATGAAATGACTGTTGAAAATCAGGTTACATGATAACATTGGATCATATTTATGTTTTAGCATGGATTTCAGCTTTGGTAAGTAACAATAATAGAATTTTCAAAAAAAATGTTAGTAGTGCATGTGCAAAACTCACTATCATGACACCAGGCTTGTTTGACTGATTGCCGGGGCGTTGTTAAAGAAATAGTTGACCCAAAAAATGAAAATTTTGCTGGGAATGTACACGCCCTCAGACCATCCAATATGTAAATGAGTTTGTTTCTTCATGGCAACAGATTTGGAGAAATGTAGCATCACATCAATTGCTCAGCAATGGATCCTCTGCAGTGAATGGGTGCCGTTGCCAAACAGAGAAGTGTGATTCGTCACTCCACAGGTTTCCACTGCTCCAGAGTCCAGTGGCAGTGTGCTTTACACCACTACACCCAATACTTGCCATTGTACTTGGTGATGTGAGGCTTGCATGCAGCTGCTCGGCCATGGAAACCCATTCCATGATGCTCCCACTGCACAGTTTTGTGCTGATATTAATGACAGAGGAAGTTTGGAACTCTTAGCTATGGAATCAATCTGGCAACTTTTACGCACCATGGTCTTCCGCTGAGTTGCTGCTGTTTCTAAACGCTTCCAATTTCCAATAATAGCACTTACAGTTGGAATATCTAGCATGGGTGAAATTTCACAAACTGACTTATTGCAAAGGTGGCATCCTATCACAATACCACGCTCGAATTCACTGAGCACTTCCGAACAACCCATTTTTTCCCCACAAATGTTTGTAAATGCAGAATGCATGGCTAGGTTCTTGATTTTATGTGGCAGTGAGTCTGCTTGAAATGCCTGAATTCAATAATTAATAGGTGTGTCCCAATATTTCTGCCCATACACACAGACAAATGTTTTGTGCATCAACAAGATTAGCACTATTTGTGCAGCATGTGGAGTTGCTGCCTTTTGTAGAGCACTTTTATAGAATTTCCATTTCTATTAGGACGATAGTTGGTAAAGCTGCTTTTGGAACAGAGCTAAAGAGTATCAAAAGTTGCAACACAGAGACATGTATTGTAAAACTAGGCAATGCTTTTTCTTTTAAGAAACCAAAAAGTCTTGTTCACTACCATTTTGGAGAAAAAAAAGGGTCATTTATGGGTACATTTCAAAGTGGAAGATATTCTGTAGGTCATTTTTGGATGCGAATGAATAAATGCTCAGGGAAGATTCTGGTGTGAAATTCTGCATTTTGGTTCACATATTACCATTACACACAAAAAATGTGTAGAAACAGTTTTTACTCTGTTTTGCAAGAAAAGCTCACAAACATTTAATGATTACCTTCAAAAAAGATTTTCTTTACAGTATAGGGAAAGCATTTATTTTGCAATCCCATCTCAGTGTTGTTATTGTTAACTAAAACTATTAAAAATAGTTGACAAGCGAAATACAGCATGAATAAAATAAATATAAATATTAGATGAAAAGAAAAGAAAAATTTGCAATGTTAAAAATATTATAAAAATAAAGATTATAAAATAAAACAACTAAAAAAAACTGAGTAAAAAAAACTAAAAATAATAATAAATACTAAATCTAAACTGAAATTAAAAAGAAAACTGAAACTATAAAATAAAACAAATTAAAAATATTAATATTAATCTATAATTAAATTAAATATTAATCTATAGTATATAAATAATACAACAATGACACTGTGACCTATCCATGCATATTTATATAGACATGTTTTATTATTTGCATTTAGCATTGTTTCACTACTGCCTGTGACTAGCAGAACAGACCTGTGAACCATTTATGTGTCGTGACACACCAGTTGAGAACCACTGAACTAAACTACATCATATCTCTCGCCACACAGCACAATTATGTTCTGTTTGACATCATCTGACTTTCTTTTCTTTGGCCCGTTTTGAAGCGGTTGGAGAGCTGCTAGTTTGATTTGTTTATGAAATAAGGCATTTCTGTACATGGACTAACACTTCAGGAATGAGTGTCTGCGATTTATCATCAGTTTCAGATGAGCTTGTGGGTTTTGGAGGGAGATCTGAGAAATATCTCCACGCTCAGGCTTTGCACGGTTCATGTCTGGTTCATTCCAGCTTTTAGTGCGGTAATCAAATGCAGCGTCACCTGTTCGGGTCCAGAGAACTGGTTCTGGAGATATTAATTAACCTTTCATGCTAAT
This sequence comes from Sinocyclocheilus anshuiensis, assembly GCF_001515605.1. Lineage (NCBI taxonomy): Eukaryota > Metazoa > Chordata > Actinopteri > Cypriniformes > Cyprinidae > Sinocyclocheilus > Sinocyclocheilus anshuiensis. Next base: position 180,073 of record NW_015536465.1, on the reverse strand, counting down.
TTGTAGTTTTCCACAGGCTAAGTGATTTATCCCAAGGTGGAACTGGATTGGTGTGTTGTAAAAGTCTAAATCTGTTTGTTCTGATACTTGAATAAGTTAATCGCATTTGCAAACACATGCAGCACATAAACACAGTTATTTCAGGCTCCATGAGTTGTGTTCTTCGTCACAGTTATTAATTTTAATGCCTTGAATTTTGTTGCCCCTCTGTATCTAATAATTGGTTCCATATGGGATGTTGTTGTCTTGAACAATGTCTGTCAAGGACAATATTACTAGAAGAGTTGACATCGTTGTACTATATTTCAACTTAGTGGGGTTGTCCAATGTGGGGGGGGGTCATATTCAGATGGGTCCTGTGAGTATGAATGACATACAGTGGGTACGGAAAGTATTCAGACCCCCTTAAATTGGTGCCGTCAAAGTGAGAGTCCAAATAGCTGATAAAAACATCACAATAATCCACAAGTAATCCACAACACTCCAGTCCATCAATTAATGTTTTGTGAAGTGAAAAGCTGTGTGTTTATAAGAAACAAATCTATTATTAAGATGTTTTAACTGTCACTTTAGTGTAGTGACAGTCGGCTGTAATGGTGTGGATTACTTGTGAATTATTGTGATGTTTTTATCAGCTGTTTGGACTCTCATTCTGACGTCACCCAATCACTGCAAAGGATCCATTGGCGAGCAAGTGATGTAATGCTAAGTTTCTCCAAATCTGTTCCAATGGAGAAACAAACTCACCCATTCACTACAGATGATGTTCTATTGGTGAACAAGTGATGGAATGCTACATTTCTCCAAATCTGTTCTGATGAATAAACAAACTGTACTTCTTGGATGCCTGAGGGTGAGTACATTTCCAGCAAATTTTCATTTTTGGGTGAACTGTTCCTTTAAGGAGTTGTTAGTGTTTATTCAATGAATTCATGTGTCTATAGAACAAATGAAGTTGAATAGTTTTTCAAATGTATGAGCCATAATAATAGTGATCTTTGGATTAAAGTTCATGTATTGCTGAAGTTCATATTTTTAGCATAACTCTAAATACGTGTCATGCATGCGTCTGCCCTTAAAAGGGAATGAGTGTAAATGAATATCAGGAACTGTGTGTTTAGCTTCGAGGGTCTTGATCTCGATAGAGCACTGGTTTGTGCACAGTGTGCATGTATTTAATAACTCTTGGAACAGTCTGGTTGAAGCCATGTGAGCACGGATCCTCTCAGCCAATCACGATCGCTGTCTGCTGAGATGACATCATCCTTCTGCCTTCCCTGAAGAACAGAAAGGAGTTGAGTTCAGCCGCCCCGCTTATCTTTAAGATAAACTGACAAGTTTTCTGTATCAAAGCCGGTTGCTGGTTCTGCAGATCTTCTCATATTGGCACATAACTGAAGTGCTTAAACCAGTAAATATGAATTACATTCTTCATGATATCAGCCTCCCTGTTTCTACCCACAGATTTAGAGTGTAAGTTTGTCAGAAAAAGGTGTTTTACAGCCTGTTGCCATTGACAAACCTTTTAACATTCCATAAAGATGTCTTGCTTTCCCGTGAAAAGATATCTGAACTTCCTTAAAACAAGATAAATTTACTTAAGAAGCAAAATGGCATAAGATCTTAAAAATGGTTGTATATATATTGAATTTATTGTCCATTGGTCATCTTAAGCCACAGATATGAAAAAACACAACTTCCCAATTTGGTATGAAAAATAAACACAATTCAACATATTCTACTATATTTCCTGAAAGCAAGTCTTATGCAGTTTTATTTCTCAAGTAAATAAACCATTCAAAGGTTTTGGGTTAAAAAATTACTAATTTTATTCAGCAAGGATGCATTAAATTGATCAAGTGACAGTAAAGATATTTATAATGTTAGCCTATAAAAGATGTATATTTCAAATAAATGCTGTTCTTTTGAAACTTTCTATTCATCAAAGAATCCTGAAAATAAAATGTATCAGTTTCCACAAAAATATGAAGCAGTACAATTGTTTTTGACATAAGAAATGTTTCATGAGCAGCAAATAAGTATAAATGATTTCTGAAGGATCATGTGACACTGAAGACTGGAGTAATGATGCTGAAAATTCAGCTTTGATTACAGGAATAAATTACATTTTGCAATATATTCAAATAGAAAACAGTTGTTTTAAACTGTAATAATATTTCACAATATTACTGTTTTTACTATATTTTTGATCAGATTCCTAATGCTTTTTATTTAAAAGAAGATTAAGATTGACCACTTATAATGACATTTGGCACATTCTTTTCACATGCTCATCACGACGTCTTTGTGTGAAACTCTAAACATGCTCTTATCATTCAATCAGCACTATTTTTCACCACTGTCTCCATGTTCAAACGCGTGAGGTCAGACTCAATGATCCTCAGACGAGAGATTATTGCTCTGGTGAGTTTGGGAATGGACGGCGTCCAACCCTTCATAAATTAGACACTGTATTTCCCACACTCGCGGCTATAGAGGTTTTTAAATCATACTTTTCTTCAAGTGTGCTGAATGACAGCATCTGATTACAGTCAGTAACACAAAACATGCAAATACAGTCCCTTAGAATCCATCACGTTTCTTTTGCAACACTTTAAGACGTTAAAAAAATACCATGGTACTTATGTTTTTTAGACACTGTGCTATGTAATATTATGTGTTTGTCTTACTGTAATATGGTATTCTTGATGTAAATACCATTGTACACTGAAAGTTTGGGGTTGGAAATGTTTTTTTTTTTTATGTTTTTGAAAGAAGTTTCTTATAGTCACCAATGATGCATTATTTGGTCAAAAATACAGTAAAAATTGTAAAATATTATTAAAATGTTTTCTATTGTAATATATGTTAAAATGTGATTTATTCCTGTGATGCAATGCTGCATTTCCAACAGCCATTACTCCAGTTTTCAGTGTCACATGATCCTTTTAATTGCTGCTCAGAAAACATTTATTATTATCAGTGTTGAAAACAGTTGTGCTGCTTCATTTTCTGTGGAAATGGTGAAATGTTGTTTATTTTCAGGATTATTTGATGAATAGAAATTTCAGAAGAACAGCATTTGTTTGAAATATAAATCTTTTATAAACATTATAAATGTCTTTACTGTCACTTTTGATCAATTTAATGCATCCTTGCTGAATAAAAGTGTTAATTTCTTTCAGAAAATACTCACTGACCCTCAACTTTTGAATGGTAGTGTAAATAAATATGACAATCATCAAGTACCATGGTATGTATCAAATGGTTGAATGGTTGTAAATCAAATATGAAAACACCACTACTAGTTACTAGCAGCTCCCCAAAATAATTACCCATTATGCACATGTTATTTATTATATATAGGTGCTTGACTTGGCATGCAGAGATGCAGCAGCCAGTTATTTATTATTCATATACTAGTTTTCAGTAGTGTTGAATGATTACTAATATAAATACACAGTAACATGAACACTGTGGCCTAAAGTGTGACCATTGGTTCTGACAGTTTAGTTTTATTGCAGTCATAAAAAGTGCTATTATGACTTGCGAATCCGCCTGTGGGAATCCGTTCTGTAGTGCCGAGTCTTTCCGTGAAAGGCTTTACTGTGCCAAATGAAAACAATGTAAGGAAACAGATGACACTTCAGCCGTGCGGCTCGTACAATGAAGCCCTGTGGCGACTGACTGACCTGCTTGGCTCAAGTCTGTCAATGTGTGTCTGCGGCATGTAAGGAACCAGTTGTTTGGGGTCCCTTCACCCAATTAAAGGACCTGAGGCATGCTTTCTTCTGCTCTATAAATCAGTGGCAGCTCGTGGGTTTTAAAATAGAGGAGGCACACTAATTGGATTGGTCTGGGGATCCCTTTGGCATCAAATATTCAATATCGCTACTCATAAGTACTTGGTACATTTTCAGCACAGCGGGAGACATTCAAACTAATAACACGTAATTTATGTCTCTATGATGATTGGTTGATATACCAGAAGGGAGGCTAGCCTCCCCTACGAGGTTTCTTTTCTCAACACTCCTCAGCGCTGAAAGTGAACACTCGATGCTGATTGGCTAATTTTTTTACCAACGGAGGCACGAGAGCTCAGCTCTCCTTCGGCCTCCCCCTCCCCTTCTTTATCACCTAGCGTTTGTAATTACATCAGCAGATTCGGCGCATTCGCGATAGAAAAGCGGCACTTTCCAACTTCAGTAACATGTTATGGTATTACAGCTGTGAAATTACAAACAAAAAATACACATTCTGAGACATGAATTGAAATGAATTGTGAATTTTATTAACATTAAATCGTCAACATTTTGGGGAAGCTGTGCCTTCCCTGCCTCCCCCGACGAGCCGCCACTGCTATAAATACAGTTTATAATTGAGCAAAGCATGGAGTTTGGGTGGCTGGGAAAGGAGGAAGCAGAAGGCGAAAGGAGGCATTAATAATAATGATAAAAGCTAGTAAAACACAGGCCAAGGCTCAGATATGACCTCTACTACTTCCTTGTGCAGGAGGTGCTTGTTCCTGTTGTGTCTCCTCTGTGTTGTTTTACTGGAGTAAGAAGCTGGTCCATCTTCTACTTCCGTACTATTCCCATAAGTCCCACTTTTTGTCATCTTCTTAAAATTATAGTAATCATAAATAGTTTCATAAGAAATATAAAAATAAAAAATACAATGAAAGAAGTAAAAATTGAAAAAAGAAATGTTACAATTAAATAAGATTCCACATTAAAATGAATATGAGGGACACAAAAGCAAAATAAATTGATGTTTTTTTTTATTGTTTATTTACTGTATATATATATATAGTTTTTTAATTAAATGCATGTTTTTTTATGTTTACTTGTGTGTGTGTGTGTGTGTGTGTGTGTGTGTGT
>NW_015536465.1:167035-175131 GCF_001515605.1 Sinocyclocheilus anshuiensis | reverse complement strand
TATATATATATATATATATATATATATATATATAAATCAGGGATTCGGCCAAGTGAACTGAATTACGTGAAAAGCACTTTCATGTAAGATAAGTTGGACTGTTCAAGAATAACTTAGTTATCACTACTGGCCTGTTTATTTAGTCTGGTGATTATTTTTAGTACACTGATTATCGTGAATGAAGTTGGTCCACACTTAATCTTGTTTTATTGAAGAACAAGAGGTCATTCATGTTCTCAGTTCACATGTGGCCCAGTGAAAGTGGCACATTGACTGTTCCTAAGCTCTGGCCGTCAGTCCCCTGATCTTTACTGCTCCCCAGGGTGGGGGTCACCGGTCGGACAGTTCATTTTTGATATACGTACTGCTTTAATCCCAGCTGGGACCTGAGGAGAACACCAGCTCCTTACACAACACTGAGCTTTATATTGTTAATTTTACGACTCAGGCGTAGTACTGTAACAAACCCCACTCTCTGGATGCCAACTGGCACACGAGAGGCTCTCAGCTGATGAATGTGGCAGCTTTCACAGGACTCAGGCCATTAAATGTTTAATCTAGGATTTATCACACAAGCTTTGATTAGGGCTGTGCTACACAAAATCGCGTTCAAAATCGCAGGCGATTCATTGCCGATTTTGAACGCGATTTTGTGTAGCTTGTCAGTGAACTACAGCTCTGTGTAGTAAATGCCGCTCCATCTGAACGCACGTGCTGGAGATTTACTACTAATCACAGGAGCGGCTTTACTGACGAGATGCGCATTAAAATTGCATTCGATTTTTTGCACAGCCCTAGCTTTGATTCTCAGATGCTTTGATTTATACACCTAAATCTCCAGCACAAAGCAGGGTTTTTGTGTGTGTGTATTAGTAACAGCATCTCTTTTTTTAGTATTTTTATACTATTATACTTTTGTACTAATATAATTATTTTAAATTGGCTTTTATTTTTATATTTTCCGTTTTTATTTTCATTTTATTTGAAGTTTTTTATGTGTTAATTTATTTTATTTCAGTTTTAGTTTTAGTTATTTTATACTTCAACTTATTTAATTTCAAGGCAACATGTCATTATTGTTTACATTATTATTTACTCACCGTCATGTCGTTCCAAACCTGTATGACTCTTTACAGTGTGGACCACAAATGAAGGTATTATATATGCATTTTTCTATTGTTTTTTTTTTTTTTTACTTTTTTTACTTTCACTTTTTTTTTTTTTGTCAGATGAACCAACCTGACAAAGAGTATTTATATATTTGTTCGTTTGTTTGCATGTTATTGGCAACTAACATAAATAAAAGGTTAAAGGAACACCCCACTATTTTTGAAAATAGGCTCATTTTCCAACTCCCCTAGAGTTAAACAGTTGAGTTTTACCGTTTTCGAATTCATTCAGCCGATCTCCGGGTCTGGCGGTAGCACTTTTAGCTTAGCTTAGCATAGATAATTGAATCTGATTGGACCGTTAGCATCTCGCTCAAAAATGACCAAAGAGTTTCTATATTTTTCCTATTTAAAACTTGACTCTTCTGTAGTTACATCGTGTACTAAGACCGGCGGAAAATGAAAAGTTGCGATTTTCTTGGAAAACGGTAAAAGTCAACTGTTTAACTCTAGGGGAGTTGGAAAATGAGCCTATTTTCAAAAATAGTGGAGTGTTCCTTTAAGAACTAAAATTACTCAAAACTGAAATAAAATCTAAAAAATAAAATAAAAGCTAAATAGAAATATTTTTTTTTTAAACTTATAAAAGTGACAAGCACAACTTAAAGTAAAATTAAAGTAGAAACTCAAAATACAAAACAAAAGCTAATTCAAAATATTAATACTATACTATATTATGAATTTATTTATTTATTTATTGCCATTTTGAGCTAAGAGAGCAATATAATATAAATTTTTATTGGTAAATTCAAAATGTTTTTTAAATAAAAGCTTGGCAAACATGCAGAAAGTCATACCGGTTTCTAATAAGTAAATGATCACAGAATTTTCATATTTGGGTGAACTGTTCCTTTGATTATAATATTGTCTTCATTCTGTCATGTGTAATAAACACACATGCCCCATTTGATGGTGTAAATAAGTCTAAAACCTGTCCATTCAGCCACCGCACCTCTGTTTCCTGCAGTAACTCTATCAGCATGTGAAGGTGCAGGGCAGGATGTGCCCTATCTAGTGTATCACGATGTGTTAAAGCATTGGCCTGAATCAGCGTCGCTGAGGAAGGGGATGGGTGGGTGTACAAACGGAAACCATGTGATAAAACTCAAGGGAAGAAATTTTCGCTTTTTTATCCTGGTGGTGCAGATGAAAGTGAGTGATGTTTAATAGTCAGGAGAGGAGAAGAGGGCACAGAAAAGGTCTGCTTTTCCAATGTCCTTCCCTCTTTAGTGTCCTCTAATGAGGATGTTGAGATTTGATCCTGTTCAGTCTTTCGTTTGACTGTTTCCAAGTGGTGTGCCAAAGGAAACACTCCTCGGGCCGTGGCTCATATTTCCAAAATAAGGGAAGATGAAGTGTGTTGGGGCAAGGCAGTGCCAGCTTTTTCCAAATGTTCATCCGATAGCTTTTGGTGGCTCTTTAATGCCACGCTGTTCACTTGACCGAGCCAGCAAGAGCTTTGAGGAGCTTTGCAAAAAGCCTTGGTTATAAAGCTTTTCAGCGCAAATGCGATTTTAGCCCGTGCAAAGCCAGTTACACAGCCACCGATTGGGTGAGCTACTTGTCATATGGGCTATTCATCTAAACTTATATCAGTCTGTGCTTTTGTTTTGACACATTAGTGGATGTGATGTGATGTCGGTCTATTTAAAGGAAAAGTGTCGTTTTTGTGCCAGTATCAGCACCAAAGAAAATACAAAAATAACCAGATCTGTACATTTTCTGCAAAAGATTTTCAGGGTTATTATCATTAACTGAAACTAAAACCATAAAAACAAAAGTTTTTTTTTTATTGCAGCTATTTGCCAAATCAGCATTTCTAATTTTCAGCTATTTCATTTAGTTTTAGTACATATGTTAAAAAATGACAAAAACACATAATAAAATTACTAAAAATGTAACAAAAATAACAATTTTAACCAAAAAATATGAAAATAAAATCTAATTCAAAATATGAACAAAAACTATAATTGTATATCAGTAACAGTGACACATTTCAGCTTTTTGTTTGTTTATTTCACGTTTTCCCATTTTTGTGCTTTTTAACAGAAAGAAGTAAAGGATGTGTTTGCCGCCATCGTGTTTGAAGCAGCCTACAGTTTAGGAAAACACTTTGTGGATGGACACCAGGACCGCGACCTTCCTTCGCTCACTCCTGTTCTACGCTGGAAAAAAGGAGAGAAGATCGCTGCAAAGAATGAGGTTTGAATCCTCAAGCTTTTGCTGAACCTAAAAAATGATGGTTAAACAGGATAGAACTGAAGATGGCCAATGACCAAACTAAGAAACTTCACACTTTAAAAGAAAAAAAAAGTGAATTACATTACAGTGTCCTAATGCAATAAATGTATTGTTTTATTATAAATGTATTGTATTAGATCAGTGTAATGCAATGTACTTTATTTAACATTTAATCATGGTATATATATATATATATATATATATATATATATATATATACACACACACACATACTGTGTATATATATATATATATATATATATATATATACACACAGTATATGTGATCAGTGCATGGTTTGTTTGCACATCAGTATAACAGATTCACATGTGCTTACTGTACGACTCCTGTATGTCACTGCATCGTCTCTGCCTTGATTACAGTCCTCATCCATCAAAACTTTACTAGCCAGACGCTGGTTTGCTTTATCCAGTCGAGAATGTAATCAGTGTAATCAGTCTGGTTTTCTTCACATTAGAGCTGTTTGAGATTGATTGATTGAATGCATTTGCTTAATGGTTTATTGGACTGAAAAATGTCCCAAAGCTTAGCAGCTTTTGATCACAAACAGAGAAGCAGAATAAGGTTAAAGGGATAGAACAGAAATTTCTGTCTACCAGGGTTACAGGTGCTTGTGCCCTTGTAGATGCTCAGTATGATAAGCTCCCAACTTCCAATATCATCTAACTGCATGTCTAAATTACTTTTTATCTTATTTACCCCTAGGGTGCATGTTAGTACCTTAAATGTGCATATTAGCAGAAAAAGTATACATATTAGTACCTAAATGGTGCATATTACTACTGTTTAAAAGTGTCAGATTTTGTACATTTATTTCTGAGTGTTTATATAATTTGAGTTTTTTGCCTGTTTTTACATTTTAGTATCTTTACAATGGTCTTATATAGTACATTATTTTAATTGACTCTTGTACTCATTTGCCATTGGCATCACCCAGCAGCTCTGAATGCCAGAAATTACCAATTTCTCCAGTTATAAATGTGGTTTTAGTTAGCGCTCAATGATGGCTGTTGACTCTTGTGAGTGGAATGTGTAAGATTGATGAATTTATTTGCCAACACGCCACTTCATAACCCACCCTCCTGTTAGGCCACATGCTTTTCCCTCTCAGCTTGAGGAAACTCGGCGCTGGCATCTTTCAGCGCATCAGGAATCCATTACGATGGAATCTGAGGCTATTAGTAACCGAGCAGTTTGTCTGTAGCGCTAAAGCAAAGGTGTCAATGTCAGAATCTGTCCAACGCAAACACACAGCACTTTCTTGTGCATTACGCTTGAAACCGCTACTCAAATACTACAGCTTTAAAGGCCATTGGGAAAATGTCCCATCGAGTGTGTGAAGTCTTGCACAACAGCACCCTCTAGTATTAGTGTCCCGTCTATGGTTATTCTGACAATGAAGTGATGTAAACATCATGTGCTCTGTTTGACTCTTCACAGACGTGGTTTGAGAAGAACTGTCTGTCAGAGGACTGCGCAGCTGACCTGAGGCTTCATGGGAAACTGCTGCTTTCTGGGTAAAGCCCCTGGTCCTCTCCTGGTTTCAGCAAATTTACGTCAGTAGGGTTGAGTCTCTGTAGACGTGGACACACACTTGGCTCTCACCAGCCCATGACGTCATTCATTAGCTGGTCTTAAGGAGGTCCTGCAGTCTGGTTCTGAATGATCTGGTTTCTCTGTAATCAAAAGTGTTTCCTTAAATGCTGAACCTTCACTGTTTAAAGAGTGGATGGTGATTTCACTAATTGAAAACACATTTTACTGTAATGACTACAAAACAAGCATTCATGTTCTTTGACAGTGTATTTTGTATCAGAAAAATTAAGTCTATTTTTAGGGCCAATGTATTTTTTATTTTTTATTTTATTGCATTGCAATATTTTCATTACTGAAATACATTCAGATATTTTACTTTTTTTTATTTATTTTGTATTATTATAATAATTATTCTCAGTGGTGATTCTCATTACAGTAATAGTAATTTTTTGTAATTTAAATGTAATAATTTAAAGAGAAATACAGAACGATAGATAGATAGATAGATAGATAGATAGACAGATAGATAGATAGATAGATCTAACAATATTCATAATACACAATGCCAGGTTTCCTATATTCTCAACAGGTTTCTTGAGATTCATCATGTTGTCCTTGTCTCACTTTTTTCTCGTTTCCCAGGCGGTACATCAGTTCTCATCTGGCTCTTGGTGGAGTGAGAAATGTGTCGTTAAATTTAACCATCTCTAATGCTGGAGACGACGCCTACGACACCAACATCTACTTCAACTTCTCCAGAGAGGTTCACTACATCAACTTCTTACAAAGAGTAAGTCACTGATACTGTATATTTGTCATTCATTTCTCTACACCAGACTTTTGACTGTTGACTTACAGGCTGCTTCAGTTTGCATCTTATTATGACTAAAATAAATTCTCCAATATTTTCCAAAGATTGATTGATAAGCGCTTGGCATCTTGCAATCCAGCAGCTAGTTCAGCGACTCCTCAGATGTGTTCATTGGTAAACACCAATTTGATAAAAAAAACCTACTGAAAATGGCATAAAGTCAGCCAATTAGACTGAAGTCTTTAAACATTCTGTTTGTAATATGCACCAGGCGGCCCAAGGGTGTGCCACGAACTTAGTGCCAAATGGTGACCGATAGATTCAATTATATTTACTGGAAAATGTGACAAGTCTGAATCCTCGTTTTAAGGGTATGTGGCCATCATATCCATGATTTAACGGGACAGATTGAAAAAAGCGTGTAGAATATAAAGAGTTGTGGAAACAGGAGGAAGTGCACAGTTTCTTGCAGCTGGTCAGCGTATCACTATCTCGGGCTTCTCGAACTCTGTTACAGCTCCCTCATGTTCTGTTTGCCTTGCTGAAAAGCATTCTGTAGTTATCAGCAGCATGAGGAAGAACATTTCCTCCTTTAGTTTGATGGTTAATGGAGAGACTCTTTAAGATTGCTGAACAGACCACTTTAAAATGAGCTCAGCCTTCTCAAGGGGGAAACGATGCAGCGGAATTGCACATTTTAATAAATGTTCTTTCATTTTTAAGGGATAATTTGTATATTTGACCATGTGTTTCTAGTTTTGATATTTTCTATATTTACTGATTTTTTTTAACAACAAAAAGCACAGAGGATGCAAAATGCACTGTCAATAACTGACATAAATACTACTCCTTAAAAGGATATTTCACCTACAAATTTATATTCTGGCATTATTTACTTGCCCTCATGTTGTTCCAAACCAGTATGAAGTTCTTTCTTTACAAAACATTTTTTAGTTTTTTTATTTAAATTAAATAATTACATTAACAATTTAATTCTTTAAAATGTTTTCTAATTTTAGGGGATACTATCTATATTTGGTCACATATTTCTTTATTATGAATATTTTAAAAAATATTTGAAGTTTGTTTTGTTTTTTTAAACTGACCACTGATTTTTAGGGGGAAAAAACACAGAAAAGATGCAAGATTGTACCATGAATAACTGACAAAAATACTTACTTAAAGGAATGTCATTTCAAACCAATGTGATTTTTTTTAATAATTAATAATTTTTTTATAATTTATTTAATTTCATTTAATTACCTTCAAGCATGATTTTCGTTCTTGACAAAATAATTTTTGAAAAAATCTAATGTATTTTATTTATTATGAATGAAATAGCATAATTTTATTTATTTAAATACATTTTAAAAAAGAAAAAAAAATCGCGCTGTCCTTTTGCAAAAACAAAAGCATATAACAAACTAGGGCTGGACAATAATTCAATATCAATATGTATCGCGATATTATTTTTTTCAATAACGGTGATATGATTTTTAAACACATTTCCGATATTTCGATATACATTACCAGTTTCCCATACATTTATTTATTTGTGCCGTTTGACTTCGTTGAATAAACATAAGCACTGCACGTTTCAAAATCATAACACGGCGCGGGTGTTTTATATGAATGTATCTCTGAAGGGAACCGACTGTCTTCAGAAAAGTTTCGATGGCATTTTCAATTGATTAAAAAAAAAAAAATCAAAATAAATTGATGTGTGTCGGTTTAGGGAAATACCGGGAAATACCCGTAAATGGCGCATCATGCACGTGAGGTTATCTGACGGAGAGACGCAAAGCAGTTTAAAGCAGAGTCCTGCACAGGTCCTGTTAGGTAAACCTGCATCCGCAGTACACAACAGAACACCCGACCGGTTATCCGACAGCAGCCAGCACCAATTTAATTCTGTACCCGACCCGTTTGACATAAAGACCGCGACCTGAACCACACCCGCATTAAATAGGCTACTGCATCAGTAAGGCAAAATTATTTATTTTCTCATGTGACACAAGCAATCAAACCAAAATAGGCATTTTAAGTTGGTGCTTTGAAGAGAAATAGACAAGCAGCGCAACAGAAGAATGATAAGAACGCGCAACCTTCCTGTATACAATACAAACGTTTGCCTACATCTTGTGAACAATCTGCCAGGCTGTTTTGAACAAATGTGCATAAACTACACACTTAATTCTTCATAAATGAAAAGAACATATTTAGATATGACTTTACCGTTAAGTGCCATTGTCTCTCCTTAAACTCTGCAGTAGGCTATGCGGCCGTTAGTCCTTTACAGAAGCATTAAAAATAAATCT
>NW_015536465.1:143466-166524 GCF_001515605.1 Sinocyclocheilus anshuiensis | reverse complement strand
TGTGCTCTGTTTGACTCTTCACAGACGTGGTTTGAGAAGAACTGTCTGTCAGAGGACTGCGCAGCTGACCTGAGGCTTCATGGGAAACTGCTGCTTTCTGGGTAAAGCCCCTGGTCCTCTCCTGGTTTCAGCAAATTTACGTCAGTAGGGTTGAGTCTCTGTAGACGTGGACACACACTTGGCTCTCACCAGCCCATGACGTCATTCATTAGCTGGTCTTAAGGAGGTCCTGCAGTCTGGTTCTGAATGATCTGGTTTCTCTGTAATCAAAAGTGTTTCCTTAAATGCTGAACCTTCACTGTTTAAAGAGTGGATGGTGATTTCACTAATTGAAAACACATTTTACTGTAATGACTACAAAACAAGCATTCATGTTCTTTGACAGTGTATTTTGTATCAGAAAAATTAAGTCTATTTTTAGGGCCAATGTATTTTTTATTTTTTATTTTATTGCATTGCAATATTTTCATTACTGAAATACATTCAGATATTTTACTTTTTTTTATTTATTTTGTATTATTATAATAATTATTCTCAGTGGTGATTCTCATTACAGTAATAGTAATTTTTTGTAATTTAAATGTAATAATTTAAAGAGAAATACAGAACGATAGATAGATAGATAGATAGATAGATAGACAGATAGATAGATAGATAGATCTAACAATATTCATAATACACAATGCCAGGTTTCCTATATTCTCAACAGGTTTCTTGAGATTCATCATGTTGTCCTTGTCTCACTTTTTTCTCGTTTCCCAGGAGGTACATCAGTTCTCATCTGGCTCTTGGTGGAGTGAGAAATGTGTCGTTAAATTTAACCATCTCTAATGCTGGAGACGACGCCTACGACACCAACATCTACTTCAACTTCTCCAGAGAGGTTCACTACATCAACTTCTTACAAAGAGTAAGTCACTGATACTGTATATTTGTCATTCATTTCTCTACACCAGACTTTTGACTGTTGACTTACAGGCTGCTTCAGTTTGCATCTTATTATGACTAAAATAAATTCTCCAATATTTTCCAAAGATTGATTGATAAGCGCTTGGCATCTTGCAATCCAGCAGCTAGTTCAGCGACTCCTCAGATGTGTTCATTGGTAAACACCAATTTGATAAAAAAAACCTACTGAAAATGGCATAAAGTCAGCCAATTAGACTGAAGTCTTTAAACATTCTGTTTGTAATATGCACCAGGCGGCCCAAGGGTGTGCCACGAACTTAGTGCCAAATGGTGACCGATAGATTCAATTATATTTACTGGAAAATGTGACAAGTCTGAATCCTCGTTTTAAGGGTATGTGGCCATCATATCCATGATTTAACGGGACAGATTGAAAAAAGCGTGTAGAATATAAAGAGTTGTGGAAACAGGAGGAAGTGCACAGTTTCTTGCAGCTGGTCAGCGTATCACTATCTCGGGCTTCTCGAACTCTGTTACAGCTCCCTCATGTTCTGTTTGCCTTGCTGAAAAGCATTCTGTAGTTATCAGCAGCATGAGGAAGAACATTTCCTCCTTTAGTTTGATGGTTAATGGAGAGACTCTTTAAGATTGCTGAACAGACCACTTTAAAATGAGCTCAGCCTTCTCAAGGGGGAAACGATGCAGCGGAATTGCACATTTTAATAAATGTTCTTTCATTTTTAAGGGATAATTTGTATATTTGACCATGTGTTTCTAGTTTTGATATTTTCTATATTTACTGATTTTTTTTAACAACAAAAAGCACAGAGGATGCAAAATGCACTGTCAATAACTGACATAAATACTACTCCTTAAAAGGATATTTCACCTACAAATTTATATTCTGGCATTATTTACTTGCCCTCATGTTGTTCCAAACCAGTATGAAGTTCTTTCTTTACAAAACATTTTTTAGTTTTTTTATTTAAATTAAATAATTACATTAACAATTTAATTCTTTAAAATGTTTTCTAATTTTAGGGGATACTATCTATATTTGGTCACATATTTCTTTATTATGAATATTTTAAAAAATATTTGAAGTTTGTTTTGTTTTTTTAAACTGACCACTGATTTTTAGGGGGAAAAAACACAGAAAAGATGCAAGATTGTACCATGAATAACTGACAAAAATACTTACTTAAAGGAATGTCATTTCAAACCAATGTGATTTTTTTTAATAATTAATAATTTTTTTATAATTTATTTAATTTCATTTAATTACCTTCAAGCATGATTTTCGTTCTTGACAAAATAATTTTTGAAAAAATCTAATGTATTTTATTTATTATGAATGAAATAGCATAATTTTATTTATTTAAATACATTTTAAAAAAGAAAAAAAAATCGCGCTGTCCTTTTGCAAAAACAAAAGCATATAACAAACTAGGGCTGGACAATAATTCAATATCAATATGTATCGCGATTTCATATCGATATCGGAATTATATCGTATCGACCGAAATTAAGAAATATATCGTGATATAAATTTTGGGCATATCGTCCAGCCCTATAACAAACATATAACTTCTTTTTTTTTTTCCCCCACAGAAGATAGAAAGTCATATGACATTTGAATTACATTTTGAATTATGGTTTTGAATTACATTTTTATTTTAAAATTCAAGTTTACTTTTGGTCTGGCCTTAATGGAGTATTTAATATTTTGACCATTTGTTTTTGCATTCCAAAATCCTTCTGAAAGAATTCAGTCATCTTCAGCGTAAACATACTGTATTCTGTTTTTCAAGCGCTCAGACTTCACTTTATATATCCGTGTGTTTTGATACAGATGGAGCTCTTAACATTGTTTTAACGTCTTAAATTTCATTGTATAATTTTTGCGGCACGTCCTCTCTCTTCAGTGAGTAATTCCTCATGACAGTTGAATGGGACGCATGCGGGCGTCCAGGTGGAAATGTATTGTGAGAAGACACAGGGGCCGTACTTTGTTTGCTGTTGTAGTACTGTACACGCAGCAGGATGCCTCTAATTACCCCAACGCCATGAGAAGTCGTCTGTGTTGATGTGACCCGTCTCCCTCAGAGCGCTTCAGCTCTCCATCATGCCGAGTGTGAACTCGTGCTCGCCTCTTGTTTTATATTAGGTCCTGTTGACTCTGTGTTTGTCTTGCAACCCAAACCATCTGCAGCAGTGAATTGGTTTCAGAAGCTCTATCGCACTGTTTAGGTGGCCCCGGGGCCCCTCTGGCAAAGAAACACGCAGTGTAATTAGATAAACGGCATATTGTCCTTCTATTAGATTGCGACAGGTGAAGCGAAGACCTTCAAATTGGTGAGCAAGCAATTCGATTAATTTCAGTCTTACTGAAGCACTAAAAGACGAGGCCGAGAGAGAGAAACAAGCTGGCTGGAGATGAAATACAAGAGTTTATTTTACAGTCGCACAGCCAATACATACATCATTTGAGATTTGTTAATGTTTCAGTGTAATAACACACAGAGCAGAGAGTATTGATTAATGAAAACACCTCTTTCCTTCCTGTACACGACAGAATACAATTACCAACGCAACAGTGACAAAATACTGGGCAAATTTAGAAGTGTGGCATTTGATTAGCCTTTCTTTGAAATAAGGACTATCCTTATACAAGCACACTTTCTGTGCAAAATATTTCACAAAAGAAGTTTAAATGGTTTCAAATGGTTCAGTAATGCTGAAAAGGAAGACGGCGTTAAACGTTTGTGGAAAATGTTCACATTTAAAAGTTTGAGCTCAGTAGTATATACAGTTTCCACAAAAATACGAAGCAGCGCAACTGTTTTCAACATAGTAATAAATTATTCTCGAGCACCAAATCAGCATATTAGAATGATTTCTGAAGGATCATGTGACACTGAAGACTGGAGTAATGATGCTGAAAATTCAGCTTTGATTACAGGAATAAATTGCATTTGAATATATATTCATATAGAAAACCGTTATTTTAATTGTAATAATATTTCACAATATTACTGTTTTTACGTAAACACGTGCACTTCTCTGCTGCCTGCCCTCCTCCGTGGGAACACTGTGCGGTTTAGGAAATAGAGGACATTCGTGAACTCGAGCTGTCCTTGGGGTTTCCTGCTAGTGCTTTAGAGGACATTGTGTCAGAGTGTTGCTTATTTAAGTCCATTTGATGACGACAAAGGGTACGTCTCCTCACTGGGGCCAGATGGCGGAAAAAGTGCTGAGCAAGAGGGAGACGACAGTATAAATAATGTTGAATGATTCTTGCCACATATCGTACATGAGGGATCTTACACCACTTTTAAGGGCCATGTTATGTAAATAAAAATTGTGTTTACTTCATTTTTTGATCAATTTAATGGATCCTTGCTGAATAAAAATATTAATTTCTTAAAAAAAAAAACTTAAAGTAGTGCACATCTGATTGTATCAGACACATTTAAATATCTGTGCCTAATATCATGTTTTGGGGAAATTGGGTAGCTGAACTACAGCCAGAAAGTGTAAAAATGCATGATCTGGTGTGGATATAGACCTCAGACGGCAAATTGTCAACCACAGAGCGCTCTTGAACTCGGAAATGATTAATGGGCCACATTTAGTCTGCAGTGCTGCCAGTCGAGGTGCCCTGCTGTATGTTAGCAGTACTCAAATCTGAGGAAGCCAGGGTGTTCATGTAAATGCTCCAAATGAGTGCAGAACGTGAGGCCAAAGCCTCAAACTCTTCCCCAGAGAGCCGCCAAGTGCATGAAAAATGAATTTTGCAAACAGTACCAAGCTTTCCTGCACCCCCTCAGCTGCTTTTTACTATTTATTAATGTTTTTTTCTCCGGCAGCACTCCTTGTTATTGCTGCAGTGTTGCTAAGAATAGCTTGAATATAAACTCAAGAATAGGCAACACGTGCAGGACCTCACGTGGAACTCGAGATCCCAGAGTTAAGCGCTCATCCTCTGCATTGATCCAGCAGCGTGAGGCCGTCTGGTTTATCAGTGGCCCTGATAGATTCCTGAAGGCGCTCGGCTGTTTTTTACACTCTCGGCTCTGTAAAAGGACAGCTTTGTGAACTCTCGCCCAAGAAATGCTCACGGGCTCTCAACTGCGCTCAACTGTTTACACAAACCAGCCGGTGCTGCTCTGCTGTGTTTAAAGAAAACTCTCAACTCTCACTGGCGACTGTCCCTGTTACTGTTCTCCTAGTGTACAGCGCATGTGAGAATACAGTTATTTATGTGTTAGTCAAGTCACATTTATTTATATAGCACTTTATGCAATACAGTTTGGTTCAAAGCAGCTTCTCATTAATAAACAGGAAAATAGCAGTGTTAATGTTGTAAAATTCATCAAGTATGAAACAAATACAATTTCAGCTATAAAGCAGCTCTACAAAAGAAAATAGTGTCATAATTCTGCTCAGTTTAGTTCAGTGTTGTTTCAAATGATATTACTGAATATTAATTGTCCTTTAAAACACTATTAAACCGCCAAAAGTTAGTGCATATTTCAGTGGGGGTTTTTTTATATCTTAAGTTAACTATGCATATGTTATACTTCATCAAGACTTGAGGAATGACTTTTAAGGACTGGAATACACTACACGACTTTTAAATTCTGAACAGATGTTAAAACACTGGGCATCATACACTTACGGACTTTGTATAGTCACAGAGGAAAAACTTGCCATCATACCTTACATGACTGAGGATCGTACACTACCAAGGTCGTTCCGATCACAACAAACTCATGCAGAAACGTGTACCTTGTTGCTAGGAAACACATGACAAATGAAAACAATATGTCCCAAAATCGTTTCAAAATGTCAAACTGTTTGATATCCTCCGACTGGATGGAATCATAGTCTGAAGCTAAAAAATCGGAGTCTGCGACCATCATACACTACATGATTTTCTATGATATCTGTCAACTCAAATCTGCAGACTGTTTCTGATTTTTGGCAACTACTTCAACTTCAACTTCTCCAGACTTCAACAGTAAATCAGTGGAAAAACGGGGCAAAAATTGTGTACTGTATTCCAGGCTTAAGACATTTACATAAAGCCTTATGCACACTACGCATCTTGTAGCATGTGCCTTTCACAAGACTCTTCTAGTGTGCACACTTGCACAATTGTGTTCCAATTGATTGCAAATGCTGCAACAAATTTCAAACTTGTTTGAAATCTAGCCGAACTGTCGACAGGTGTGTGCACTGCTTGAAATTGCAAGAGAAAAAGCTAAACATAAAAATAAAAATTTGTTTAGTTTACCTCCGACTGAGATCTAAATTGGAGATCTAAACATAATTGTAATGCATATTGAATCCAGCTTGCAGGAGTTTATTCTCAACAATAAACCATTTGCGTGCCTTCTGTATGTTTGCATGGCAATCAGTGATTTCTTGGGTTTCTTTTGGATGTTTTTTTTTTCTTTTTTGTAATGTTTTAAGCATACCTTGAGGAAAGCACTGCACGGTTGGTGACTTTCTGCTGGGGTCTCGACAAAATAGTACAGCTTGTGAAGGTTTTGTCTGATTATTCTCACTGTCATTTGGTGTTTTCTCTGTCTGTTTGGGCTCCAGGAAGAAAAGGGCATTTCCTGTATGCTGGTAGAGCTGGACTTCCTCAAGTGCAGCATTGGATTTCCTTTCATGAGAGCGCAAACCAAGGTAGTATGACAAGAGCACCAGCTTAACAACTTACTTGGTGATCTTGTTAATTATAGTGCCATTCAATTTAACCTTGTAGTTTTTTTTACCTTTTCTTTTTTTCAGTACCATCTATCGGTGCTTTTCGACACAAGTCGTCTGTCTGGTGAAAATGAGACGCTGCTATTTTTAGTTCATGCTAGAAGGTAAGCTTTGAACGGTCTTGATTTAATGAATTTTCCCATTTTTAAAAATACTTTTTTTTTTCTTTTTTTTTTTACTATAATATTTTATTTCTTTAAGATACACATGGTTCACATCAACAGTCCACATTAGTGAATGTCGTGATGTTTATATCTGAAATAACTAGATAGATTAGACATTTGGACTTTTCCCTATTTGGCTATTTTGATAGAAATTAAGTGGTTTGACTTGATATTGAAGTCATGATAATAATCTAATGCTGGCCAGATGTGTTTTCTTTGCTCAGAGATCTCTTAGCTCTCTGAGGCAAATACAGCTCTCATTAAAGCTGCAAGCAGCGTTGAAAGGGTCCTCGCACCCGGAGCCACCTCTACCCAGTGGCCTTAGGAAAACAGTGAACGGTGGGCTATATGCATGTAAAGTGGTAAATATAGGAGGAATATGTCAAAGTCATTTATATGTGCCAAACTTCCTGCTGCCAGCTGGTGGTGCTATGACTATAACTGAATACTGGCATGTAGATGTCTTCAGGCCAGGACTTTTATCAAACAAGTGAAGTTTGGTGCAGATTGACATGGTATGTTTGAGTTAGTGTAAAACATGACATACCCTGTTGCCAACAGGTAGCGTTATAAATTATAACTGAATTTTGGCATGTAGATGTTGTCAGGCCAGGGCGCTTGTCAAACATGTGAAGTTTGGGGCAAATCGGACATTGCATGTTTAAGTTACTGTAAAACAAGTCATTTCCTGTTGCCAGCAGGTGGCGCTATTATTATAATGGGATATTGGCCTTTAGATGTCTTTAGGCCAGGACTTTTATCACACGTGTGAAGTTTGGGGCAGATCTGACATTGTATGCCTGAGTTACAGCAACTTCCTGTTTCATGGCGAAACATCGAAATTTGTCAGGCTGCCACGGACACGCCCTTCAATGAAAACTCGCAATCTTCACACTTTAACATCACAAAGGGCTTTAAATTACACTGACCAAATTTGGTGTTGATCTGATTAAATCTCTAGGAGGAGGAGTTAAAATACAACTCCTGAAAATGGCAAAAATGGCACAAAATTTGCAGAGAAAATTCAAAATAACTCACTTCGTTTTTGTTGACAAAAATTTGTCTTTTTTGTTGGTATTGGGACATTACATGTGTGTAATTTTACATGTACGTGAAACATAGCTTGAGGGGCACTTTGTTGAAAGTGTATAGGTGGCACTATCGAGCCATTTTGCCATGCCTAATTCTGAAACCTATATCGGACATAAATTTTTACCACTTCTGGCATGTGTGCAAAGTTTCATGAGTATTATAATAATAATAATAAACGGAGCAATTCCAATAGGGTCCTCGCACCATGGTGCTCGGGCCCTAATAATGCACATTTGGCCATCTTACAGTAGAAACTTAATAAATTACACTGTATGTACAACCATGCTACAAACACATGGCATGTCAGTGCCAATACTACCGTTTGGGGTCAGTAAGAGTTTAAAAAGCATTTAAAATCCTTTAATGCACGGCTAGCTGTTGATTATCCCGCTTATTCCATGGTCATTTGCCAAGTTATAGACAAGTTAAAACTAGTATTGCTCTTTGCAGCACAATATTTGACCGAATGGGTAAAAAGGACAGTTATTTTCGTCAGTTACGGCACGATAGCGCTAGCATTCTGCCCGCTTCAAATCATACACAGAGATTAAATAGTGCGGTAAGACCACATGTATTTGAATGAATTATAGCATGTATTTCAATAAATTATTGATCGATCGTTTGAGACACAGAGAGAGAGAGAGAGAGAGATAGAGAGAGATGACCTGAGTTGTGTGTATCTGCGTGCGGCGTCTGCGCGTCCCTCTGTACAAAGAATTACTTCAAAAACATTGATTTTACCACCTCGTTGCTGAGGAATATAATGTAGTGATCTAGTATCTAGGCTATTTTATTAATGAAAATCACGGGGAGGTGTTGACAACAAGTTTGTGTGCAGCGCAATCAGCGATCTCTGACCTCTCTCTCTCTCTCTGTGTGTTTATGTGTGCACAAGTGATGCGTGTAGGTTAGTGTGCATCAATTAAAGCAGCGCATTAATATGGAACGGTGATTAAACTGACTTAAACTACCTGTGCATTAAACGGTTTTACTGCATACCTGCCAGCCAATCAGAATCCAGTATTCAGACAGACCATGGAATAATATAAGTTATTTGAAATAGAAATATTTTATAATATTATAAATTCTTTACTGTCACTTTTGATCAATTTAATGCATCCTTGCTCAATGATTTATATGTTTTACTATATATTATTATTTGAAAACCTTATTTTTTTTTTTTCTTAGTGCCAATCCAGAACATGATAGCACACTTCATGATAACACATTGGAGTTGTCCATACCGCTGGTACATGAGGTGGACACTGCAATCACAGGGTAAGAATTGCACTTCATAAGACGGCTTAAAGGAAACGTCCAACCTAAAATGTATCATTATTTATTCACCCTCATGTTGTTCAAAACCTGTGAATTGAATGTCGTCAAACTACAAAAACAGACCTTAAAAGTAGTCTGTATGACTTGTGCACTATGTTCTACATATATTCTGAAGGCTGATGATCAAAAATATGCACTTTCTTTGAAAGCATAAGTCCAGCGTGAACTTTGTTCACAACATCTTCTTTAATTTTTCCATAGAAAAATCAGTTCATACAGGTTTTTAACATGAGGGAAAGTACATTGTATGAGAGTTTTCTTTTCATTTTTTGTGAACTATTCCTGTAACAGCTTTGTAGCCCATTACGCTTCCAGACGTCTGATAACAGCAGAGACATTTGTGGTCCGCTCACAGTGCTTATGTGCACATTTCTTTTTTGGCACACTTTTCTTTGCTGCGCTGGAGTAATTCAAAGTTACAGGCTCACTTGTTTCACAGATGAATGAGGCTTAAATACACAACATGTTCTATAGCCAGATGTACAGCCTGATAAAGAGAACGTGCTCCCTGTAATGTTTTACATGAGTGCGCCAGAGATTACACTTTAAAATATAAACATGATCTCCAGGGGTTGGACATAAAATCAGATCAAAGTCTGTTTTTATGTCATTTAACAAGTTAACTTCATATGCATTAGAAGGTTTCTGTAATCAGTATATGAATGTAAAGATTGTATTTAGTACATATAGACAAAAATATGCAACACTCTACTGGCATGGACAAGTTTCCAAGAGTTTGAGCTATAAAAGCTGCAATGTTTTACTAAAATAAAGTAATTCTGACAGCAGCCCATGTACACTATATTATACATCAAAGATACCATCAAATGAATCACGTTAAATGAGAGACAGAACAATATAGCACAATGAAGCATCACCATAGTAACTGTGAGTCCGTTTTCCGCAGCGTGGTCTCGCCTACGTCTTTTGTGTATGGAAACTCAGTGGACCGATCACGCTTCGTTCAGCTGGACGACATGGAGTGCAGCTTTCAGCCGCTCAACTTCACCTTTCAGGTATCCCATACTGGAATATGTTCAAATGCATGTGAAGTTTTTCCAGTACATTTTATTGCAGAATCTGTAAGTTAGTACAGTTAGCTGGTTATTAAACCCTGACAGGGTGTCTTATTTGTTTGTTTGTTTGTTTGTTTATGAGCACTAGCAATATCAGGGGATCAATTACTTGGTAAAATAGTTAATTATATGATGGACCTTTTCACAGGCTGTGATGATGCATTTCCAAAGTGTTTCATATTTTATTTATTTATTTATTTTAATTTGATGTACATTTCTATACTTTTAGTGTTTTATTACCTTGGCACCAGTGCTGTTTTAGTACACTCTAAAAAATGCTGGGTTAAAAATGGACAAACCCAGCTATTGGGTTGTTTTGACCCAGCGGTTGGGTTGTTTTGACCCAGCATTTTTTAGAGTGTATCATTGATATACTACTATAGTTTTTATTAATATTGTGAATGAGTTTTTATTTATATATTGTCTGTTTACATTTTTTTTTTCTTAGTTTTCCAATATGTCTACATAGGTTTTATTAAATTGTATTTCAGTTTTAGTTATTTTAGCACTTTAAGTTCAAATAAATGAAAACGAGGACTGTTGCCTTGTCAACTAGTTGAAATAAAATAAGTTTAAGTTCTTTTATATATTTTATTTATTTATTTATTTTTTTTTTTTTTTCAAATAAAGAAAGTTTTTTATACCATAATAAACCTGCTCTAAATTATAGAATACTTCAGGATTGTTGAGGCTTAATTGGGGGCATAAGTAAATACTTTTAGGAATTGCTTTAGAGACAAAAAAAAAAAACTTGGGAAATGTCTTGATGTAAACAAGTAGTAATCATGGTATAAGCTGAATAATTGGCACTGGATTGTAATATTATTGAAAATGTTTCATTATTGCAATATTGAAAGGCTTCACATTATGCCTGTATTACATACATTTTTAATAATTCATTGTCAAGTCAGGTTACCTTTATTTATATAGCACTTTATACAATACAGATTGTTTCAAAGCAGCTTTACAGTGATAAACAAGAAAATAATGATTCAGTGATGCAAAGAGATCAGTTCTGCTTTAAAGCAGCTCTAAAATGACAACAGTAAACAGTCATTATTCAGCTGAAATCAGTTCTTTGTTGAATCCATTTGATTCAATAACTGTGTAAAGTTCATCAATTATGGAATGAGTTCAATTAATCTATTAAGCAGCTCTAGGGAAAACAGTGACATCATTATTCAGCTCAATTCAGTTCTCATCCAATAGTGTCTGGGTAGTTAAGTCAGTAATATTGCCAAATATTCAGTGTCTCTAACTAAGCAAGACAAAAGGACCTATATCTGACCACAGTTGACCAATCCAGAACCAAGCTGTATTATAATGTGCTTTAAATGTATATGAAGTGTATTGTTTGCTCTAGTAGCTGTTAGTTGTTGTGCTGAGCGTAAATCCCAAGGTTGATCCATTTCCCATGTGTTGTTTGTGTAGGTGATAAACAATGGACCCAGCAGACTTCCAGGCTCCACGGTGGACATCAGGATACCCAACCGCCTGGCTGGTAACGGAGCAGATATGTTCCATATCATTGACACACAAGTGAGTTCCTGCCACTCATGCGCTTGTTTATTCAGCTAAACTTCATTTGCATTGTTTTACCTCACATCAGTTATACAGCTGTCCATTCTCATCACACTTTTTTGTGCTGTAAGTGGTTTCTCTGACCTGTTCGTGGTATGTATTATTGTGAGTTATTTTGCGTTACACCACAGCATTGTTGGTTTTTGAGTCTTAGAGAGCTTGAATAATTTCCATATCAATTCACCATGTTCTTTCTAAGCTAGTAATGTGCTATTTTAAGCAAGATACTGCACTTTTAGAGATGCATGATTTGGGGGGAAAAATCAAATTGCAAAATCTAATTTCTCTGATTAAAAAATTCTTATTGCAATTTAAAATATTTATTTATTTAATTTTACTTTTTTTTTTTCTTTTTATAGAATTTTTAAAGCAGCAGGTTTGCTGTGCTTGTTAGTAGGGCTGCACACTTTGGGCAACAATTTTGTTATTATACTGTAAATATGACTATGAAATAATAATCATAATAATTATTATTATTACTATTATTATAAATAAACAAAAATAATACAATCATATTTGTGGCTGTCTTAATTTCTTCATTTTCCTACATTAAAACATCAAGCTTTTATTTTGGCTGAAAACTGCAGCTTCTGTTTTGTTGACAACAGGAGGTTTATTACCACTTCTCATTAGAATGTTAGCACATGTTGTGTTGCCAAATGCAAACTTAAATGTTTTAAACCCGAACTCACAGTGTGTGCAGAGCTGAGTTAATGTGGCATTTACTGTGAACCGAGCTGCTTGAATTAATGAAAATTACCACAAATTGCATCATAGCTGCATTGCAACCATTGTTGGTTTGCAATAATTTCATAGCCCTGTCATCAATTATTCCTTACATATATAATTTTGCTATGTAATTTCCAAACATACACATTCAAAATAGTGCCGCAAGCTTGCTGAGGGTTAATTGTCAAAGTAAGTACTTTATGGGAGCATTTTAGCGACAAAACTTTGAAAATGTCTTGATATCATGGTATAAGTGGAATAATTGATGCTAGGTTGGTGCATTATTAAAAATGTAAGGCTTCACATTATGCCTATATTACATGCATTAAATGTTCAGTGATTTTATAGTCCATTGTCAATTGTGTCTTATGTTACCTTTAAAACATTGCTTCTACTTAAGGTTAAGTATAAGGTTACATTATTTAAAGTACTTTATAAATGCCACAATTGCATGTTTTGAAGCTAGATATACAGAGCTAGGCTTTATCTTCATTGTATCATTAGAAACGAGGGCAGTGTGTTGATTATGTTCTGTTCTCATACAGCGAGAGTTTAGTGATGTCCACAACCTCAGGCTTATATTTAATTCAGAGGTGAGAGACAGGGTTTACGGAGCTGCCGCAGATAGTGCCTCACAATAAGCTTATACAGAGGGCAGAAATTCAAGACAAGCACCGCATACGATGTTGATGTAACCCTTGCATTGGCCATATTGCTAGATCAGGCCAGGGATCAACCTGTTTACTGTGAATGGGAGGACAGGGGAGGTTTGTACCCCACCCTGTACGTCCCATATGGAATCACTTACGAGAGGATTAACTGGTTTGCACGAAAGGGTGGAATGGGACACTTGGGGGAAAGCTTCTGTTCACCCTGACTAACCTGCAGCACAGTGGCGATGCCGGGTAACTCGACTCAAAGAGGAGTAGACGTTCCCAGGCGCCCACATGGACAGCATAAACACTCGGCCTAATTAAAAATGCACACGCGGAGGAATTCCTCTCCTCACATGACTGAAAACATATGGGGCATTTTTACATAAACAGCTTGGGCTGGTCCCTCGGTGCTGATGAGATGTCTTAAATTAGAGAGGGTTACATGACATCAGCTTTGTTAAAAAACCTAGTGAGCTGCCTTCCAACAATACTTTGATCCTCGTTTTGTGTTTGGGTCAATTTGACCCACATTTAAACAGCTTGAAACACTGTTTAAACTGTGTATTTCTTCTTGAAATTTGGTGACATTTTCTAATTTAGGGTCATGAATGTGCATGCAAAGTTTCGACACATAAATGTGTTTTGGAAAGACTGTACCAATTTTGTGCCCATGATCAAATTGACCCCCACTGGTTGCCATGCAATTTGCCAAAAATCAGCACAGGGTCAGGTAAAAAACAGAAAACCTTTATTGTAGCATAGACTACATATGTTATAGTTATTTTATAATTTGGGTTAATTTGACTCTTAAAACCAACAAAGGGCCTATTTTATTAACACAAGTAAGTACTCAAATGTAAAAGTGAATGCCTGGCAAGTATACAGGTCTGTTGAACATACTTAATATGCATTCTTGCATTACTGTGGCGGTAACAAGCTTCAGTTTATACTCAATGAGACAATAGAACTACCTTCAAATGTCATTTAATTCTGGTCTATTAGTATTCAGGTTGGTAGTTATAAATATGTTGACTTTACATAACATGCTCAGCAAGATTGTCTTTAAACTGATATCTTTCTGAACAAAATGAGAGTAATTTTACCGTGTGTTGCTAATGTTTGCATGCACATACTTGTGTAGTGTACGTTTCTGGCCTGATTTTAAAGCTTACTGTCTGGAACAGCGTAAAAACACGCATTTTGGAAAACACGCCTCTACCTACATTTTTGCAAAACTACAAAAAACATATATATACATATACAATCCAATGCAATCTCCAGCTGAAATGAACACTAGTGGCAGTAAAAGACCAACTACTTTTATTCCTTTTCACACAAATTATGAATACAGGTGCAGATTATCAATTATTAAATACTTATTTTTGTATGGTTCCTTGCACAATACTATTACCACCTCAAAACGCTTTTACCGTAGTGCATGATTTGTAAACTAATACATTCTGAGGTTTGCATCACATAACCAGCACCATGTATGGTTTTTCTGACATAGTAAACTTGCTCAGTAGCTCACCTGGAACAGCATTACACTTACATTGTCAGATTCATATTCATCTGTTTCCGGGAAAAACTGAAAGCGATTTAAGTGCCACTCCCCAGACATTTTACATGAAAGTATTGCGAAATGTTCAAGAAATAACGTAATATAATTCGGCAGAAATGGGTTTTTTTTCAATGAGCCTGGGTTTTATATTTCTTAAAACACTGTCTAGGGAAGCAAGTCACTAGATTTTGAAACAGTACTGTAGTGAAATCAGCTCATGAATGACACACTGTTGTCTCACACAAGTGGGCTCGTGAAAACCTGTGTGAAGCAGGCAGAGATCCTTCCCTTGACTTGAGAGAAGACAATGTGAGGTCTTCAGATGCTTTCCTCTATGGAGGTCTGACTGGAAAGGATGCTGGTTAAAGGAAGAGGTGAAGTGTTCCCCGGGGGCAGAGGGGTGGAAGGGGCAGTGGGACATTAAATCACTCCAGATGGGACATGCTTGTCAGAGAAAGGCTTCCCAACTCCCGCTGGGAAAGAACTTCCTTTCGTTATCTGAATTGCTTAGCAGGTCTGAGCTCACTGGATAAATTATAATGTCTTGCCTTCCAGTAATCCAGCACTCTGAAAACTTTAACTATCATGTACTCAATGTTTTTAGTGAAACATTTTTACACTTAACAAATTGAGTCATTAAGTCATATTGAGTCATAATCAAAAGTATCAGTTATGAACTGAGTAAGTGAAAAATGTAAGTAGATTTGCATAAACTTGTACCGTGCAGGGCTGTACAGTGTTATGTCAGACATATGTCGCACGTGCTACAAAAAAACTTTTCATTTTCCGTCGGTCTTAGTACACGATGTAACTACAGAACAGTCAAGTTTTAAATAGGAAAAATATAGAAACTCTTTGGTCATTTTTGAGCAAGATGCTAACGGTCTAATCAGATTCAATGATCTATGCTAAGCTAAGCTAAAAGTGCTACCGCCAGACCCGGAGATCGGCTGAATGGATTCTAAAATGGTAAAACTCAACTGTTTAACTCTAGGGGAGTTGGAAAATGAGCCTATTTTCAAAAATAGTGAAGTGTTCCTTTAAGGCAACTCAAATATTTGAGTAAGCCCATTGAAAATCAATATTTATGAATCAATATTAATTTGAATTCACCTACAATAGCAGCTAACTATTAAAGTCGATTCACCTTTATTTTTATAGCACTTTACGATACAGATTGTTTCAAAGCAGCTTGACACTATCAAACAGGAAAGTAAAATCAATGATGCAAACTTTAAAAATGAGGCAAATCCAAAATTCTGCCATAAAGCAGCTGTAGCAGGATAACTATTAGCGCACATGCATATAATTACAAAACAGAAAATAACACTTAATGTAAACATTTATTCCATTACAGTCTGTATCAAAGTATGCTGGGAAAATCAGATTTCCCTCTCTTTGCATGTGATTGTTAATCATTGCCAACTTCTTAAGTTGTTAAAAATAAAGAATACTGAAATGGAATGAGTAATAATTGTAGTTCTTGAAACTGATTAGCATTATTTCTCCAATACTCAAAAAAAAAAACAGTTTAGCTAGCTAGTTACCAAGGTAACATTCTCATTTTGATTTAGTTTAGCTTGATGTACTAAAATACAACTGAAATAAAAAATTATAAAAACTATATAGACATGCTAAAAATGACAAAAACACACAACAAAATTCTTAAAACTTTAACTGAAATTAAAATGAAAACAGCAAATATATAATAAATAATCTGGTGCTATTTTGCTGAGAGGGAACTGTGAGATTTGCTAATTTTCGTACTTTTTGTTTGTCTGCAGGTATCAGAAGGTCGAGGGAACTGCACGCGGCACAGAAACCCCAAACCCTGCACAATCCCACAGGACAAGGAGAGCATCTTCCACACCATTTTTGCTTTCTTCACCAAATCTGGCAGAAAAGTTCTGGTATGACAAAGGACTTTTTGGGCATATTGGCATAGTTCAGAGAAGAAATGGCATCCAAATGCATTTAGCACTTGGAAATAAGCCATATTTGCATATTTAATGTTGTTTGTCCGGACTTTTTGTCAGTGCATATACATTAGAGCAGTGGATCACAGCATTTAATGCCCCATAAAACACTCATAAAAACCTAATTTCACATCAGTTTTTGTGCTGAACGGGTAAATCTTTGATGGTATCCTGTGTCAACAGGACTGTGACCGGCCTGGCAGAGCGTGTCTAACTATTTCCTGCAGTCTGAGCTCTCAGGCTAAAGAAGAAGCCACAAGTATAGATGTGCGAATGCTACTAAACACTGAAATACTACAGAGGGTGAGTTATTGCCGTAATTAAGTAAGAAGTTATTGTAATGTCAATGCCAGCCTTCAGAGTGTGTGATTAAGACTTTAAATGTTGTAGAATTGAGGCTACAATCTATTAAACTAGTTAAAACAATGTCAGGCTAACCTTAGTTATAGCTAAAACTAATTAGCTAACTAAATTATCAGCTGTATCTAAATTGGCAGCAGTAAATGCAAACTGGTCATTTTTAGTTAGATAAAAAGTAGCTGGCTACATGACAAGCTACTGATAAAAAGAAGTTGATGAAATATCCTATGAAGATCTCATTTAGTGTGACAGATCAGTCATATTTCAACATATGAATTTACACTCAATTTAACTAATAAACCAAACAAAAAACACCCTTATTTTTATAACCTAATCAAAAAGTGATAAACAACAGTATTAACAAGATATTTTGCTACAAATATTTTGTCATAAAATGCCACTCAGTAGTAATGGAAACACTTGAGCAATGTCTAATTTACATTTAGTGTTGTTATTGTTAGTTAAAACTATTAAACATTATTTTACAACATTTAAAATAAAGCTGAAATAAATAAAATATAAATATTAGATGATAAAACTAAACAAAATTTTAAAACTGAAATTGAAACTTTAAAAACCTAAAAAATAGAAATGTTGCCCGAACTGAAATAAGTTGAAGTACTAAAATTGCTTAAATGAAAATAAACTAAATAGAAATATTTTTTTAAATTACAAAAGCACTTAACAAAATTACTAAAACTTAAACTAAAATTAAAACTGAAAATATAATAATAAAAGCTAATTGAACATATTAATAAATACTATAATAGTATATAAATAATACTAAAATAACTGCTTAATTGTGTAAATGTGTGTCTCAGTGTTATTTTATTATCAATGAGATAGTATAATAGTTTTTAATTGTAATTTTTTCAGTTTTCATTTTAATTTTAGTTAAAGTTTTAGTCATTTAGTTTTTTTGTGTGTTTTTGTCATTTTTAGTAGTTAATTTTTTTTTTTTTTTGTTAGAAGTCAATATAGTTTTTATTCATTGTTATAAGTTTTAGTTTGAGGTATTTTAGTACATTTTTCAGTTTTCATTTTAATTTTAGTTAAAGTTTTAGTCATTTAGTTTTTTTGTGTGTTTTTGTCATTTTTAGTAGTTAATTTTTTTTTTTTTGTTAGAAGTCAATATAGTTTTTATTCATTGTTATAAGTTTTAGTTTGAGGTATTTTAGTACATTGAGTTAAAATAAAATAAAATGAGAAATGTTGCCTTGGCAGCTAGCTGAAATTAAAAAAAAATTTTATATTTTATTTTATTTTAGTTAATGATTAATTTTATTTCATGTAATAATAATGTTTTTTGTTGTTGTTGTTGTTTTTTTTTTAATTATTTTAATTTCAGTTTTGGTTTTAAGTATAATAACCTTGATCTGTCTTGGTGTGTGGTTTGCAGGACAGCTCCTCTGTGATCCAGTTTGTGACACGAGGTCACGTCCAGCTGGACGACAGGGCCGTGGAGGTCTCAACCGGACTTCCAGAGGAGATTTCTGTAAGTGATCAAGCGGATAAATAATCCAATCCAACAGTCAAGCATTTCTTGCCAAGCATATTTGTACCGTGACTGTAAACTAGAATCAGAGCTTCAGAGACTTCTGACATGCTGGTGGTTTTCATTGTAAGATTGAAAGTGAATAGATTATTGTCTTTGAAAGCAATCAGGACCCCTGATGCACGGAAGAAAATGAAATTGTCTGTTTGCATGATTCTGAGCTCATCCGCTCTTAGTAGCTGCTGAGATCTGGGTGGGGTTTGCTGTTCATGTGGGAGCAGGGGGCTTTTTTTTACTCTACAGCTGTGCTTGAGAACAGTCACCCCTAATGCCGCAGACCTCGGAGTGCCGATTGATTGGAGGAATATGGGACTGTGTTTCGGTGTCTGGTGCCATGGTACTCGCTCAGCCCTGCTCTCAGCTGATTAGGTTTCTGACCCACTTTTAGCCCCCTATTTGTAGCATAGAGGCCAATTCCTAATAGGGCTGTTAAAAGTGTCTGTGCCCCCTTCTGCCCTCAGCACTTAGGAAATGCATTGGTCCCAAAGCAATCTGTTATTAAGTCACACACGACGCTCCCTGGGGCAAACGGTGGACATGCAACTCATTTACAAATGGCATTGCCCGCGTATAAGCATTAATACCGCACAGTCTTGTAGCGTGTTTCAACTGTATCATTTCTGTCATGTTCACAGCCACCTGAACTAATTGGAAATGAAAGACCAACTGTGAGCATTAAACCTTTATATGCTGCTGTATCATTATTTTAGTCAGCTGAACTCAACAAATGCTTGAGATATATTTAGTGCAGTATTTATATCTTACACTTTAGTTTCCATTGTTAGGCAAGAATAAAATTAAGTCTGATCATATAAAGACGGCATGCAGAGCAAGATATTATTGCTCTTTTATAGTTTTCATTGCTGACGTTAGTATCTTGCATTGTTTTTATTTTTTTACTAAAACAATTAAAAGTCAAACTTAAAAGAACATTTTGCCTTGGCAACTAACTGAAAGAAGATAGGTTTAGGCTTAAGTACTTAAATTAATAAAACTAAAACCAATAAAAATAAATGAAAGCTAAATAAATAGAAATGTTAAAGAACCCAAAAAACTAATAAAAAATTACATGTATTAATGTTTATCCCAAAGATGACATGCAGAGGAAGATATTATTGTTATTTTATAGCTGAGGATGTGATTGGTTTAACTATCGATTTCACCTCAGATGTTCCTAAAGGCAATAAAAAAATATGCTGTACATAAATGAGGCTAATAGTTGTCATACAGTAAGAGTATAAAACTCAGATCATTTGATAATAAAAGTATTTAAATTCATGCTGAAATTTTTGAGTTTTCATTGTTGAAGTTAGTATATTGCATTGTTTTTATTTGTAACTCAGACTAAAACTATTAAAAGTAAAAATGTTGTTAATTTAAATAAAGCTGAAATAAAATGTAAATATTAAAAAATAAATAAAATAAAATGTTGTCTATCTGAAATAAAATAAGTTTAGGTTTAAGTACTAAAATTAATAAAACTAAAAAAAAATAGCTAAATAGAAATGTTAAAAAAATTCCAAAAAACTAATTAAAACAAAAGTATATAACACAATTACTACATTTAAACTAAAATATATAAAAAATGTAATAGCAAAAACATTTTTTTTTTAATCTTATTAAATACTATAATAGTAAATAAAACTGAAATTATACTGGTATTTTGGCAACTGAGCAGTTTCAGATTAAGATCTCTTCTAAACTTATTTTTATCTCATTACTGTTTCAAAGTCACATTATCTTCCGTTTGTGATTTTACTTGACTGGGGGCCGCAAATGGCAGGTTTTTGTTTTTTTTTATGTCGGCCCTCGTATTCAAGTAGTAAAATTGTGGCCAGAAGCTGAAGCGAGATTTATCTGGGCTGGCATCTCGCTCCAGACTGGGATTTACTGCTAGCTTTTCATGCAACATTTACATCCAGATCCATTGAGGGAACTGTTTGCTGTGTTTTTGTGGTTTCAGAGGTGAAATTCTTCCACATTTAAAGGTCAGCAAGCACGTGTGCCATATAACACATATTGTGCATAAAACTGTGTATGTATGTTATTCAGAGGGAAAGTTCATCCAAAAATAGTCATTCATTTAAACCAGACCTTAAAGCTGCAGTCCGTAAATGATCTCCTACTTGCAATTAGAATTACAAAGTAAATTCCTTTACACCAGCACTTGTGTTGACTTATTAAACAAGAATATATTTGTCGTCAGCATGTAGGCGTATAGAATTGTCTTGATTACATCCACGAGAGAGAAATGAGAGAGAAAAATCAGCCTGAGGTCCACATTATCGTGCTTCAGTGTATAGAACAAGACTTCATGTTCCCTGAATCGTCTTAAAGCTGCAATCCGTAACTTTTTTTGTTTAAAAATTTCCCAAAATCAATTTTTGAGCAAGTACATAACAAGCCAGTGTTCAAAACTATCGCCTTACTTTAGCTCGATTCACAATGGTAAGCTTGTAATAAAGTTTTCTAATTTGAGTGGTACGGGTAGGTTTTCACAGGAAATTTGAGCATGGCGCTGCGTCATTACGTCATGTCTGTAAACATTAAGAAGTTGTCCCGGCTAGTATGCTATCGCACGTGAGGATGCTGCAGGTGACGGATCGTTTACAGCCTTTTCTCACAGCAGCTGGAATAAATGGCGGATTGAATTTGAAAACAGTATAACAATAATAATAATTGGCACGGCTTGATGTGATATGAGCTGAACGATCATTAGATTTAATCACCACTGATAGCGCAATTTATTGTAATGCTTTTTTCCTCAGTTGATCAGAACAAATATGACAAGTTGTTATTTACTTGTTTAGATGACATTCTCCAGTGAAAACTCTTATTTGGGTCATACTTTCAAGATGTAGAATCTGCGAATACAAAGTGCAGTCTCCACACCGGTGCAGTGACTGACAGCCACACATTAGATTCATCCGTGCTGGAGCCGTGCTGACTCACAACCCACGCAAGGAAGATAATTCCACAAATAGCTGCAATTGCAGGTTTTCAAACAGAGATGGCGACAAAGAGGCAAAACTTACGGACTGCAGCTTTAAATAATGACATCCAGCTGTAAACAAATTAACTCTTCCTGGCATTCTGTGATGATCTGGATTAATGAAGACCTTCACAAGACATGTATTTGACTGATTTGTTGACTTTAAGAATGAAATCTCAATTCCTTTTGATTGAGTCAAAACCCAATATACTGTAGACTCAGCACAGACATTATAAAATTCAGGAAATGACACGGTGATTCATATAGTCTGTAAAGTCTGATCTTTGGTCCCACTGAGAAATGACGATCTCTAATGTGAATGTCGTGTCCCGTCTGGTGTGTGTATGTTCACTCTCTCTGTGTTGTCCTGCAGCTGGTGTTTGAGGCCCTTCACAGTCAGGAGCCCAGGGGTTACGTTGTGGGATGGATCATCGCCATCAGCCTCCTCGTGGGAATCCTCATCTTCCTGCTGCTGGCGGTGCTGCTCTGGAAGGTAGCGCTTCAGACAGACACATGTTCCTTGATCAGCATCCTTGTTGCTTCTGGAGCAGCGTTCGGGTTGGCACTGGATTTAGGGGCTTGAACAACATTCTTATTAGCCTAGGAGTACGTTAGGATTAGATTTAGGGTTGGCAAGAACGCAGCAACCATTATAACGCGTTTAGAAATGTCACCACCCACACTTTTTGGGAAATAATCATCATCATATTTTGAGTTTCATAATCGTATTTTGAGTTTCGGTCATTGTACAAAGAAAAAATAGGTGCTGTCCACATATTGTAAAACAAGCAGAAGCATCTACTGTAGAAACCATTAGGGCTGGGCAGTAAAGAATAATTATTATTATTTTTTTATTTTTTTATTTATGATAGAAATGATGACAGAAACATATTACTATTGTATAATAAAATGTACTTTTCGAAGTAATAATAATAATATTAAAACATTACATTGTGTTATTATTATGAATATTATTATTACTTTTAAAAGTACATTTTACTGAAAAATATTAATATATTTCTGCCATAATTTAATCAATTTACAATATCAGTAAAGTAGTAGTAATAATAATAATAATGATGATTATTATTATTATTATTATTACTGCTAATACTATTAAATCATTGCATTTTATTATTAGCATTATAATTACTTTGAGAATAATTATTATTTTAAGGATTATCATATAACCAAGATATTTTTATATATATCTTGTGTATATTTATATTTATGTGTGTGTGTGTGTATATATATATATATATATATATATATATACAGTGGGTACGGAAAG
>NW_015536465.1:111984-143445 GCF_001515605.1 Sinocyclocheilus anshuiensis | reverse complement strand
ATTAGTAATATGCATTGCTAAGAACTTCATTTGGACAACTTTAAAGGTGATTTTCTCAATATTTCGATTTTTTTTTGCACCCTCAGATTCCAGATTTTCAAATAGTTGTATCTCGGCCAAATATTGTCCTATCATAACAAACCATACATCAATGGAAAGCTTATTTATTAAGCTTTCATATGATGTATAAATCTCAATTTAAAAAAACTGACCCTTATGACTGGTTTTGTGGTCCACATATATATATATATATATATATATATAAAATTTTAATATTAGTTCAGTTGCACAAAACACCATATTTGAGCAAAAATAAAAAATGCAATGGTTTGTTGTAAATTTATTGATATATTTTCAGTTGATTAGATTTGTAAATTTAACATTTCTTGAAAAAAAAAAAAAAATTTGGAATTTATTTCAGATAATACATTTGCTTTAAATGATAAATTACAGAATCCAGAAAAAAAAATCTAACAGAATTAGATGGGAAATAACAATTTAATTCAATTTAGCTGCTCTGTGGAGTTTAGTTGTAAACAAACAAGTTTTTACATTAATTCTTGAGGTCTAACAAGCATATGGAAAGCATTTCCTTCCCCATTAATGACATATTTAAATTTGTTTAAATATCAATATCATATGATATGAAAAAAAAAAAAAAACCTTGTGAAAATATTTTGGGCCATATTGCCCAGCCCTACTAACCACTCACTTCAGCATATGACTGAACCTGGTAAACGGTAATCTGCTACTGTTACCACACACTTAACTGCTATATGACACCTAATTAATATTCATGAACTCAGCTGAGAAGGTTTATAATATGCACCACACACTTTTCAAATCTTTCCTAATGCCTTGAGGATTGAGATCATGAGCTTAAACGACATGATCAACCTGTCATTTCTCACTGATTTTAAGATTAAAGTCGTGTTTAAGGATGAAAGAAACATTATTCCAGAACCAACAGAAAATGCTGAACCCTGCAAATACACATCAGACTTTCTACTAGATATCCGTCCTCATTGGTCCAAAACACAGACTTCCAGATGAGGTTGTTTGCTTGTCATGTTCACTTTGTCTTTTCAGTACAAGCCACATGCCTGAGATAGTTCCTGTTGGACAGCAGTTCAGCTCTTGCAAAGTCAGTGCGAGCGGAGAATGTGACCCGTCAGGTCATCACATCTTGGAAGAGCAGAACCACCTGCTCATGTGCAGCGTCCCATTACAGTTAAATTAGCATCAGGCTGCTTTTAATATCCTCTGCCAAAAAAGGCACAGTGAAGCGGATGTGTGTCAGTTTTGAAAGATATTTCCTCAACTAGACTTTCAGAGGGTCACATGTCCCTCATTCACACACTACTGTTGTTTTTCTTGGCCCGGGGGGTCAATAGAGAGTTTTAGAGCGATCGTAAAGTAACAAAACAGCGCTGACAATAATTTACACGTACACATAAAAGTGAACCGAACTGATTTCAAGGCTTCTCAAACAAGTCCTTCTTTTTCATTTCCACTCCATTACTTTCCAGGGGGAATACTAGAGCAAATCCTGGAATGTTGGTGTAGGGATACTTTCCCCCCCAAATCCCAGATCTGCCAAAATAAACCTCCTCAACAAGAGCTGCACATGTCCAGCTACTCCAGCGTCAGGAAATGCCTGGAGAGAGCCGGGGTCTGAATCAATAAACCGCATTCAAACAAAGACAAACCTGTTGAGTCACAGGAAGAGGAACAGCATATTTCCTGCGCTGACGCGCTTCTTTACAGTAGCGCTATCTGTGTCGCCCATCCCACTAGTTATCTGACTCCCACCCGTCCATTGGCTCCAACTTCACAAAGGGATAGTTCACCCAAAAATGACATCATTTACTCACTCCTATGTCGCTCCGAATCTGTGTGACTTTCTCTCTTCTGGGAAGCACTAAAGCTCAAGAGCCAGTGTTTTTGATACAATGAAAAGCACCATATTCACTTTACATTTCACATTTTCTTAAGTGGTATGATAACTCCAGGCATCAATTACACCTAATATCCTTTAGTAATGTAAATTTAGAGGATGTATAAATATTTTTGGATACCTATATATGATAAAGCATTTCTCTTACAGTTTGAATATCAATCACGAGGGATTTCATTAAATCATGAAAACTCACGAAACCTTAACTTGTGTTGGGTCAAGGCCCCAAAAATGTGCTGTATTTTCATAGACTCGTTTTAATTTGATTAAATAGATATTTTCATCTCCATACATCTGACAGCAGGATTGCATTAGGTCGGGTGGATCTGATCTGCCAGTCAAAGTTTCCACTGCCATTCAAAAGTTTGGGATCAGTACAATTTTTAATGCATTTGAAAGAAGTCTCTTATGCTTGTCAAGGCAGCATTTTTTGGGGGAAAAATACAGTAAAATTATTACAACTTAAAATAACTGTTTTCTATCTTAATGTATTTTAAAATGTATTTTATTCCTGTGATGCAAAGCTGAATTTTCAGCACCATTACTCCAGTCTTCAGTGTCACATGATCCTTCAGAAATCATTATAATATGCTGATTTGCTTTTAACAATGTTGAAAACAGTTGTGCTGCTTCATATTTTTGTGGAAACTGACTTTTTTTTTTTTCAGGATTATTACATGAATAGAAAGTTCAAAATAACAGCAGAATAAAAGAATTTAGTAACATTATAAATGCCTTTACTGTCACTTTTAATCAGTTTAATGCATTCATTCTAAATATAAATATTAATTTCTTAAAATCTTTCTGACCCCAAACTTTTGAACGGTAATGTATTTTGTAACAGTAAGGTAACACGTGATTGGGAAATGGGAGTGTAATTTTGTCAGTGAGTGTCTGTACATCTGTCCGCTGTCCCACTCTGTATGCCGACACAGCAATTGTTTTTGTGTTTTGCAGATGGGATTCTTCAGGAGGCATTACAGAGAGATCATAGAGGCCGAAAAGAACAGGAAGGACAGCGATGAAAGCTGGGATTGGGTCCAGAAGAGCCAATGAATGCTTGGACTGGGTTCAGAAAATCCAATAAGCTGCTACCTTCACCACGGCAAGACCCAGACCCTCCAGCCTTCCATATGTGGAAGAAAAGAATATTCTCCAGATTTTTCGGAGGTTTGACACTTTTTTTTGTAGCTGATGGTGATCTAGCTGATGTTGGAGGTGACCATGTGGCCTGCCAGAAGAGACTCGCAGTGGAATTCCACTGATCCCAATGGGACAGGCCTCTTGCCAGTGGGTCTGAAGAGACGGAAAGAGAGACTTCCTAGAACGAATGTGGATATCGTGTCAATACTAGCAGACAATTACAACCCTCAGGGCGCTGTTGAAAAGCAAAAATCTATTTTTTATAAAATGTATTCCATACTGTATAGAAGAGAGCTTCAAGAGTTGTTTTTAAAGCACTGATGACTGACACACGCCAAAGAGTTGATGTTATTCCTTCACAGTGTTCTGGTGCACATCAGTTTTCAGATGAACCTTGAAGTTGGATTGTACCTCTTTATCCCCTCAAGATTTTAACTTACAAAGAATCAAAGCAAAAGTTGATGTCCTTCGTTCAGACAACTCGTGAGTTATTAAATGTCGCATGAACAAATGAGAATGACGAGATGCAAACCAAACAAAGCTGTTATTGCTCAAGTTGTTAAAGGAATAGTGAAAATGAAGATTAGCTGAAAATGCACTCATCCTCAGGCCAGCCAAGATGTAGATGTCTTCATCAGATTTGGAGAAATGTAGCATTCCATCACTTGATCAGCAATGGATGCTCTGCAGTGAATGGGTGCCGTCAGAATGAGAGTCCAAACAGCTGATAAAAACATCACAATAATCCACACGACTCCATTAAAAGTTAAAATGCCTTGATGCATTTTTTATGCAGCTTTTCACTTCACAAGACTGGAGTGGTGTGGATTATTGTGATGTTTTTATCAAATGTTTGGACTCTCATTCTGACGGCACCCATTCACTGCAGAGCATCCATTGCTGAACAAGTGATTGAATGCTAAATTTCTCCAAATCTGATGAAGACACAAACTCATTTACATCTTGGATGACCTGAGGATGAGTATTTTCAGACAATTTTCATTCAAGTTCAGTCCAGTTGTACCTAAAACAGAAAGAGAAAAACTTGTAAGTTCTCAGCTCAAACCTGTTTTTTTAAATATATGTGAAATTCACAGCTTAGAGTATTATTTGTACTGCACTGGATTTTGACTCCACTGAAAGATGCATGTTATTCCAAAGGAAAAGGTTTTGTTTCATAGTCTTTCACAAAAATATATAAGCTTTCTCTGACTAAATCTTATTTCACACAGAAATGTTGAAATTGGTTGACTTCTGGTTGTCGTAAGATCTCAAAAGCTATTTTATAGAACATTATGTAAGGGACACATTCCAAGTTACGAATTACAATTCTACTGTAAGTATAAAAACACTTTAATCTGCCAAAAATTCTCCCAAGATTTCTTATTCTTCTTCTACAGTATACATGACACCATACACCACGTCTCCTGCTTTTTTAACAAGTTTCATGAAGTTCAGACTGCACAGGCCCAGGTTTTAGCCATGCAGAACCTGCAGTGTGTAATGGCCTAAAAATAGGTGGGAATGTGCAGTACTTCATCACTGGGCACAAGCTCGTACTTCGGAGCTTATGGGAACAGCTTGTTTTGTCAACATTTTGGACTTCGCTCAGAGCGCAGCTCCAACATGAGCTGTTCACTGTCAGATTTCACATCCATTCTGCCTTTAACTGTGCTGAGCAGAAACAGCACAGAGCCTAAATATGTTTGATCGTCTTTTCAATATAGAGCTTTTAAAATATTTCATCTGAAAAAATGAACTTTATTCAATGAACTTGGTTGCTTGTTTTTTGCATTTCCCTCTCATTTTAGAGGCTTCATGTGAAAGAAACCATTTCTTTGACGTTTACCAACTGATCAATAGCTTTGCAATTGGATATTAGATGATCTCTGGAAGATTCTCCAAAAAAAATCTATCTCGTATGATTTGATCAATAATCACCACTGGCATGGCAAAACCACGTCTGCATTTCACGTCCGGCCCAACACCAGGTTCTTGCATAGGTGTGTTTCAGAGAGACACATACTTGACTTTGTAAATGTGTAACCTAACTGTGAGTGTTGTAGCCATTATCACCTATTTTGAGCTTTTTAGAATAAACTACTGTCACTGATGTTTCATAGATGTATTGAGAACTATGTTTGTTGTACAAGCTCGAGCTATATATATTTATCTACTGAAACTGCTTTTTTAAAATTAAACAATCACAAACAGATGTTTCGACTCAGTTTTGTTCGGTGCCACCCAAAATATTTAATTCAGTGGGGTGTTTCTTGTTGCACTGATGCCCTCTAGTGTAATACTAGCGTACTGTTTACACTCCTGTTTTTTTTAGTATGTGACAAAATTCATTGTACAACAATACATAAGTAAATGCTAGAGAAGTATGAATTTAAAAAGTGGTGTCCAGTTATCTTATAAATGTATTTAAAAAGGTTATTTGGGATTTTACGCAGTGTTGTTTTAGTTTCATTGAGATGCTATTAAAGTTTTTCTTAATATTGTGAATCGGTTTTTATATATATATATATATATATATATATATATATAAGTTTTTGTTTTATCCAGATGTATTTACTCAGTGCAACTTATAACCAAGTGAAAGACATAACGTCAGAAAAAAATAAAAACCAGAATCACCGAGTTGGAAAAAGGATCAGCCCCTTGTGTCAGTATTTTGTTGAACCACCTTTTGCTTCAATTACAGCCTTTAGTCTGTTGGGATTTGTCTCTACTAACTTTGTACATCTAGGCTTTGCCATATTTGTCCACTCTTCTTTGCAGAACTGCTCAAGTTCAGTTCAATTTGATGGTGAGCGTTTGTGGACTGCAGTCTTCAAGTCATTCCACAGACTATCAGTGTGGTTTAAGTCTGGGCTCTGACTAGGCCATGCAAGGACATTCACATTTTTCTCCCTCAACCACTGTGTGCTCAGTTTCGCTGTGTGCTTTAGGTCATTGTCATGTTGGAAGGTAAACCTTCTTCTAATTGACATCTTTTAGGGCAGCAGATTTTCCTTAAGAATTTGATGGTATTTTGCCCCATCCATTTTTCCTACTATCCTGACAAGTGCTCCAGTCCCTGCTGCAGAGAACCACTTTTTCCAACTCAGTGATTTAGTTTTTTTATTTATTTATTTCTGACATGTTGGTGTTTTATCTTTCACTTAGAGTAAGTACAGTAATATTGTATGAGTAAAAAGTATACATAAATCATTTGAAATTGAAA
This sequence comes from Sinocyclocheilus anshuiensis, assembly GCF_001515605.1. Lineage (NCBI taxonomy): Eukaryota > Metazoa > Chordata > Actinopteri > Cypriniformes > Cyprinidae > Sinocyclocheilus > Sinocyclocheilus anshuiensis. Next base: position 137,116 of record NW_015536465.1, on the reverse strand, counting down.
TGTATGGAAATTCATTGTATTGTGGAGTACAGTATTACAGTTGTAATGGTAAATTACTTACCATGGTAACCATGGGACATCTGAGAGCCAAACAAACAGTGCTGTCCCATAGTAAATGCACTGCATTATTCATTAGCTGCTACTGTGTGACAGGCAGAGCACTTGAATGGAGCTACTACACCACCAGGTAAATGTTTATTTTAAAATATTCAATTAGCAAAGAAGATCTTCACTTAGCTGCTTATATCAAACATTTTAATATTATTCCATAAATGTCAGTATGAAAAATTGTTTGACCTGACAACTGTTTAAAAGCTAAAATTAGAGTAACGTAACATTTTTTTCCCCTAGTAGAATGCATTCATACTGTATATATTGACATGTATTCTGTTACAGTGTAAGAAAAATGACATCTATACTGGAGGATGGCTTGATAAAAACAAGCTCAATAGAGCAGGTGGTGGCCCCTCTGTCCTCTCACCTGTGTCGTCTCATCCTACTGTGCGGGAGCGAGACAGAACTGGATGAATTCACCCAGCTGGAAGCTGCAGCTAAAGCGGTGGCCAAAGCATCCAAACACATGGCAGCTGTAGCAACAAGGTCAGCTGCATGTATTTTTCCTGACAGGATAGAAAATTAAGCACATAAATATTTACATTACAAAAGTTATATTTAGTAAAATAAATGCTGGCATGAAAGTTGCTTTGCCTCATTAAAACAAAAACATAGATAATTGTATATATAGTTGAAAAAAGTGCTTTGTTGCTTAAAGAAAAAGTACCCAGGCAGCACCATGCTAATGTGAGGGAATTAGGTGGTAATAGTATGGTACATGTTCAAAAACAACATGGTGTTACTGTGGTACATGTACAAAAAAAAAAACAATAGCTTGATACCAAAAACAAAAACATACCATGGTATTGCATTGGGGTTTGTACTAAATGTGTTACTGGGTACACAGAAGGCGGACATTCACATTATACTTCATATCCTTGCTTTTAGGTTAGTGGAGGATATCGATGATGATATCCTGAAGATGGAAATGGATCCACTCGTGGAATCCCTGACTGTTTCTGGTCAGCATGTGCTCCTGGCCACCCAAAAGCTCAGCATACAACCGGAGATCATGGAGCACAGAGAAGAACTCATTGAAGCCACTCAAAATGTTCTGTTAGGTGTGGTCAAGGTAATACTTGTTTTATTTGTAAAGAAAAATAATTGCATGAAGAAATGAGGGAGTTATGAGATGTGTTCTTTATCCTGCAAATGAACTCAGCTCCTGGAGGGCCACAGTCCTGCAGTTTTGTTCCAACTTCCAACCTAAACTACATACCTGTAGTTTTCAAAAAATGCTGGAGGACTTGATTAGCTGGTTCAGGTGTATTTAATTAAAGTTGAAGCTAAACTCTCCAGGAACTGATTTTGGCCTACCTGACCTTCACGGTTATGTCTAGAACAGTGTTTCCCAACCTTGTTCCTAGAGCAGAGGTCTCCAGCCCTGCTCCTGGACAGCTACCTTCCTGCAGATTTCTGTTCCAACCCCAATCAAACATAGGCTACCTGAACCAGCTAATCAAGGTGTTTAGGGTTATTTGATAATTACAGGTAGATGTGTTTGAGCAGGGTTGGAACTGAAGTCTGCAGGATGGTAGCTCTCCAGAAGCCGGGTTGGATTTCCCTTACCGCTTTTCCACTGGGGCTGGTGCTCGGCCAAGAGTGGCACTCATTCAGAACTGGCTCACATTTCCACTGGCAGGGAGCAGAACCCTCTACGTCACCAACATATGACCGGAATCGCTCGTTACCTCTGCAGGAGGAGAGCGTTGGTCTCTTCAACCGACCACTGCTGAACTGACATTTTTAATTGTTGTTGTTAATGCGGTTAATTTACCTGAACTAAGAAGGCTTTTAAAAATGGCGCCTTTCAAACTACGGTCTGTACACTGGCCCAGGATTTTTTTGAGTGGAAAAGCTCAGCCTGGTTCCCAATTGGGCACCAGCTCTGGCACCAGCCCCAGTGGAAAAGTGGTACCAGTCCTAGAGGCACCCCAACAATACACATTTCGGATGTTTCCCTTATCTGACCCATCAATTTCAGGTCTTGGAGTCTCTGTTAATGAGCTGATGAGTTTATTCATGTGTGTTTGATTAGGAAGAATTCTAAACTGTGTAGTGTTGGGCTTTGTCCCAAATGGCACACTTCATGTTCACTTTCGGTCTTGCGGAAGTACAATAGCCGTCGCATGCATGTGTCTGTTAAGTTCACAAGACCGCAGGGTTTCCCATTCGTTGTTTTAGCTTTCAGAAGGGTGCTCTCGAGCACTATGAGCTACAGTATGTGCCCTCAATGTGCATTTCTGCCAAGCCCAAACTGAGGTGAACTACGCAGCAGACTTCTACCCAACAGTCAAAGGGGCATTACATCAGTGTGGACTCAGAGGAAGACCGCAAGGGTGATTTGGGACAGGGTCTTAGAGTGCCTCCAGAAACAGGCTTGGGAAACACTTGTCTAGATGACAATTTTCATTCTGTGTAAAGACCTGAAAAATTCATGTGGCATTCCTAGTTTATTTAGAGTCATGCTGCAACCCTATCCCTAACTCTAAACCTGAACTTGTTAGAAAATTCAAATCTCTTGTGTTTTCTAGAACAATATTTACCACCAGCCTCTGTGATTGAAATGCCTCCAAAATAATGGATTCCATTTGTTTTTGGTCTCTATAGATCCTTCTAGTGGAAGATGATGCGACCATAAGGAAGATTACTGCAGCTGCTGATTGGCTCTTGCAGTGTCTTTCTCAAGTAGGAGCTGCAGCAGACATATCATCCTTGTTGAAAGCATTTCAAGTATACTCAAAGACAATGCCGCTTCTTCACAACTTGGTGGTGGAAAGAATTCAGGATCTGCGTGACAACAAACAACAGGAGCATTTGAGGGCTTCTCTAGGAACCCTGAAGAAATGTGTTTCCATGCTGCACACTGCCATGTACACGACCATCAAACATCCACACAGCGAGGAGGCACAGAGTGCAAAGCAGTACATCTTAAAGCAGGTGGACTCAACTGTAAATGACATCATAACCACACTCAAGAGCAACTGTGAACCAGCTGCCAGGGGTTCATGTGGATATTACACCGTTATACGAAACAAATTACTAAGACTGCTTTCTGATCCTGCATCTGTTAAAGATGGTGGTTTTGATGTTATACTTCGTGACCTAGTGTTCTACAGCATGGCGGTAGCAAACACTTCTCGCAGGGATATTCAGTTTGAGGTTGCTGCACACTCCAAGCAAGTCCTTCAGCTCTGGTCAGAGATGTCACAACAAATGAAATGCTGTGATGATCAACAACTTGCAAACACATGTGCTGCTCTATTGCAGCAAATCCACAAACTTGACGATGCTGTTGTCAAGGCCACCCAGTTGCAAGTAATGGACATATTTGTCACAACTTCAACTCCCTTGGAACAGTTGGTGCACACCGTGAGCTGCATCTTCCAGAATGAGCAAGATGCAGATAAGTTGCCTGTGGAAACACTTCGGGTTCAATCTGAATCCTTCATGGTTCATGCTGACAAGATATCAGAAGTAGCTGGCTTCATCTCAGCTTTAGCGTGTGATGAAAAGAGTCTTGAGGGTGTAGAGAACTCAAGGGGATGCATCATGAGGCTGAAACAAGCAATTTGTGTACTTATGCAAAATCTAGAGGAAGACGAGGTGCATTCAAGTGAGGCTCTGGAAAAACTAAAAGAGATGCAACAGAGATGGTCAGAGGAGTTGGAGCAGCTCTTGCATGCATGTAGTAGCATCATAAACGTGAAGGACTTTGTCTGTCTTGCTCTTAAGGAGATGCAGATCAACTGGATGGAGTTTGTTGAGGCACATAAAGATGAAGATGCATACTTTCTCACAAAACAGGCAAGCTTGCTCATTGGCCACATGAGCTTGGTAATCCAGCTTGTGAGAAGACATGTCAGTAAGAGTGACAATCCAATCTACCGTAATGGACTTCTGGTTCTGATAAAGCAAGCGGAAGGATCCGCTGCCGAGGTGACAAGTTATGTCACTGATATCTATTCTTATACCAGTCTTAGCAATGAGGCTTTCTCATTGCTCTCTAAAAGTGTTTCAACAGCCCTAAAACACTTTGATATTCTACGTGAAGGACTTGATGGTTTGCAGCATCCACATCTGCTCAGCCCACTGCGGGAGGGGGCCCGCCAGTCTGCCGGTACTGTACCATGTGCAATGCCCATTTCAGAACATGAAAGATCCACTGAAGATCATTCTGATAAAAGAGAATCTGAGTCTTCAGTGCAAAGTTCAACTAGTGAAGAAATTCCATGTCAGGTCAAAGATGGTTTTGAGAATCCGGCTGTTCAAACAATAATGGAGCATGATGTGCCAAACCCTGAAGAAGCATGGATTGCACCTGTCGTGAAATCTAAAGCTGTCGTACAGCTCCATAATATTGATTTGTTGCCTCTCTTGTGTGAAGTTGTCTGCACGACCAAAGGTAAAGATGTAGAGGCTCTTAACATAGCTTGCACTGGAGTTCTAGGACTCTCAAACAGCTATGCCCAAGCTACAAGAGAAGCCATCAGTGTCATAGACACAGCTGATAGTGAGGAAGTGGAAAGTCTGCGGTCTAAACTCGTGTCCTTGACACCCTTGCTTGTCCAGACAGCACAGGAAACAGCCATGAGTTCAGCCATGAGTACAGATAGCATTTATAAACACAGTACGGAATTCTCTGACCTCATCAAAAATGCCCGTAAGATATTGCTGCCAGTGGCAGGGATGTGGTACCATGCTGTTTACTCCATGTTCCAAAACTATGTACCCAATATGTTGGAGTCCATCACACAGGAACTCACGGAGGTCATGTGTTTATGTGCAGATGCTGTGCAACTTGTGACATCAGCAGATATAAAGGTGATGGGTGAGTGTCATGAGAGTATAATGTCTTTGCAGAGCAAGCTCCAAAAAGCTCAAACCAACACCAAGAATCTCACAGACATAGCAGGTTCAAGACCAACTCAAAATGACGAACTTGATGGTCTCTGCATGCTTTGGGCCTTGTCTGTCCAAGTAGTGTTGAACTCATTGGATAAGATTGTGGGAACAGCTACGACTGATGGTAAGGGGCATATAATCACACATCAAATGACACCCAAAAAATGGTTGTTAGTTATATCTGAGAACTCACTTCGTATACAAGAAGCTGCAAGACTGTCTTCTCTGAACTGTCGAGATAGCTATAAAGTTAAACTGCTAGGAGAACTACAAGACGACGTGAAGACACTTACAGACTCCTACCTACAGGCTGCTGAAGAAGTTGGTACAGTGTCCCTCTCAAGTGTCCTGATGCTGGCAAAGTCAGAGCTGCTTAAGAGACAGCTTCAGATTAAAATGAAAGCACTCTCGTGTCTCCTGAGCAAAGTTAACCAAGATTATGTGACGGCCATTCAAAACACTATTGCTTTGGCATTATCTGTCCAAAGAAAAGATAGTGACATGGAAACTGAAGATACTCTGGCACAGTTTGAAAGTGCTGCCGAACTGCTTATGCAGAATGTTAAAAGCGCCACAGAGTCCATTCAGGACTGTTTAAATTTCATTAGAGACCCAAAGGAAAGGTCCAATCTGAGATTCATTAATGACCACTTGACATTTCAAATGTCAGACATTGTGAGTAGAGCCAGACTAATAGCAGAGACACAAACTCTTGGAGACACTCTCACCCTTGATATCCAGTCACAGTGCTGGTCAGCAAAGGCACATTACCTTGTTGAAGAAATCTGTAAAGTAGATGGAATTCTTGCAGTCACAAAGGAACAGATCAAGTGTAGCTTGCAGGGCAAAGAGTCTAGTAGATTTGTCATGTCCCGGACACCAGGTTTCACAAAAAAGGCAACACTACATCCTCTATCCACAAATAATCAAGGTTCTACTAAAAGCAAACCAAGTGTCCAAGACGTGTCCAATCAGGAACCAAATAAGGTAAAAAAAAAATGTTGATGAATCATGTTAAAGTTGAAGAATGGACAACATTTTAGATCTAGCAATATAAACTATTTATATTATATACTCAGGAAGAGACATCCCAGAGGAGCCCAAGAGGTCCTGTGTTCAACTTAGTAGATACGACCCTCTCTTACACTTCTCTCTTTCTGAAATGGGAAACTGAGAAGTGGGATGATCAGGGTAACCAGATTGTCAAGGTGACAAAAGAAATGGCAGATAAACTCTATCACATGGCCCAGTACCTAAAGAAGAAAGGGCCAATCCAGGTCAGAAGCTTTGAAAGTTTCTTCTGTATAAAGGTTATGTTCCCATACTGACACTAGCTTGTTTCACCTGTAGACCAAAGATGCTTTTGTAACATCTGCTAAAGATCTTGTCTCAAGCGGCCAGTCGATCACCCAGTTTGTGCGTGTCATAGCAGACCACTGTCTGGACAAGCATTGTACTGAGGAGCTCTTTGTCATTGCAGAGCAGATCCTTACCATTTCCAACCAACTTACCATCATTTCAAGGTGAGAGACGATCAATAGTATATCTCCGACTCGCAACAATTCTGATTGTCTGATTCTGATTGTCTTTCTTGCAGCATCTGAAAGTTACTTTCTTCCTTAAATCCCTGACACATTCAATCATGTGCAAACAACATTACCAATAAATTAAACATGCAAAAATCTCATGTGACCCAAGGGGTGCATGGTGTCTCTCCAGTGTTAATGCAGTTACTCCTGGGTGCAAATCATCAGATGAGATCCTGGTGAAGAATGCACAGAATCTACTCCAGACAGTTATCCAAGGAGTACGAGCTGCAGAGACTGCCTGCATCAGGGTAAGAATTATGAGGACCATTATGCACCAGGCAATCAGTAGAAAGTAGTGATGTCTATATTTTCTTGTATGATATTTAGCATGCTTAACTTTGGTGTTTCAATTTTAAATGGCTGTTTCTGATTTTATAGGGTTTGAAACAGCCTGAGCCAAACTCGGAAGCAGCAAAGGCAGCAGCGTTCTGTTTCCAGTGGAAAAAGGGTCTCCTTATGCACCGAGCTCAAGAACAGCTTAACCCCGAAACGGATTATTTGGGTCTACGAAGGACCTCCCAGCATTCAGCGGCGCCCAGCCTTGCACCACCCATCAATGTGTTAGATAATTACAAATGAGTAAACACAAAATAAAGGCTCTTCATTTTGCCTGTATCTTTTGGATATATTCTGTTGTTGTTATATGTTGAGAAAGTCAACAGCCTTCCGCACCAAACTAAAAAGCATTATGCACACAATGTGCTTTTAGAAAAAAAACACAAAATGTGAATAGGGCAAAGATAAAAAGATTATTTTCGATATCGTTTTATTTCATTATCAATGTTTAAGTAGAAATTGCACACCTGATCACATTTATTTACTGTAATAATTGCAGAACTAAAATGCATATTCTAATACATATATTTCTTGAAGTCTATCGATCAAAAAAAAAATTAGTTAAAACAATTTAGCAACATGTAGAAAAAGGACATAAATACCAAAAATGAACACGTATTCCTAATGTAAATCAAACTCCAAAAATACTGAATGTATACATTTTACAGCTGCAGGCATTTACAAAGGAAAAAATATGTTGATATGGTATGCAGTACGCATACACATTCAGTCATTTTAATGATGATTTACATTAGGAATGTGTGAATGTCTTCACATTGCTTATGTCTGAATTATATACATGTAATGTATACATGTACAGGTACATCTCAAAAAATTTGAATATCATGAAAAATCAATATTTTTTGTCACTTATTTCATAAAGTGAAACCCATATATTATATAGATTCATTACACAGTGAAATATTTCAAGCCTTTATTTCTTGAAATTTTGATGATTATGGCTTACAGATAATGAAAACCCAAAATTCAGTGTCTCAGAAAATTTGAATATTACATAAGCTCAATAAAAAAAAAAGGATATTTTAAACAGAAATGTCAGGCTTCTGAAAAGTATGTTCATTTCTATGCACTCAATACTTGGTTGGGCCTCCTTTTGCATGAATTACTGCATCAATGCGGCGTGGCTTGGAGGCAATCAGCCTGTGGCACTGCGGCACTGCTCAGGTGTAATGGAAGCCCAGGTTGCTTTGATAGTGGCCTTCAGGTCATCTGCATTGTTGGGTCTGGTGTCTCTCATCTTCCTCTTGGCTTCAGGTCAGGCGAGTTTGCTGGCCAATCAAGCACACCAACACCATAGCTGATTAGGGTGTGACACCATGACTTTCCAATATTGAACTTTTTCACAATATTCTAATTTTCTGAGAATTTGGGGTTTTCATTATCTGTAAGCCATAATCATCAAATTTTCAAGAAATAAAGGCTTAAAATATTTCACTCTGTGTAATGAATCTATAATATATGGGTTTCACTTTCTGAAATGAGTGACAAAAAATATTGACCTTTTTCATGATATTCAAATTTTTTGAGATGTACCTGTGTGTATATATATATATATATATATATATATAATCTCAACATGTTTGAAGAGCTATGGTAAATGCATTTTAGAAGTATGATTGTAAATGAGATCAGGTGTGAAATTTTTACTTGGACACAGATGATGATGTGATGTTGACAATATTTGACTAAATATTTTTGAAGATTTGATCCTCCAAAATCATTGTATAGTAAAATGCATAAGCCTGAAGGCTAAAACAATGATTAAAATTGTTCAGCCGGCTGCAATTGTCATGGGCTTCACAGCACAAAGTGACATCCACTTAAAAACACTAATATCAGAATCACTTAATTTCTTTATATTTTATTTTAGACATCAAATTTAAAAAGAGGAAAGTGACTGCTGTATTTAAATTCCCTTTCTAGCATTTCAGTCAGACTGGTAAAAGAACACAAAAGCAGTTCAGCATTTTCTGTGGAAAAACATACAAATAAAATAGAATTATCTACGCAATAAACAATGACCATTAAAAAAAAGCCTTGTGTTAAAAAAGAAAACCATTTACAATAGAGATTCTCTGAAAGGAATCTCATATGAACCGTTTCATCACCAAAATCACAAATTTGATGAAATGCACACTTGACATGAGACACAGAAGTGCTGTTATATTACAGTGTTTATATATACTCTGTATGTAGTTATATGATAAATACTGTGGAGATTTAGAAAAAATGTGTAATTTTCTATAGCTTTTTGCATTACACAGTACTACAAATATGAATAGTTTAAGCCACACATCCCTTTTAACCGCTGATAGCAACAGAAGCATTGCGACGCTGATATTACATATACTCACCTGTTTAGCAGACTCTGTTTACCAAAGTCTCCATATACCAGATACAATTGTACTTAAAATGCTTCTTGAGCAAATAAAGACCTTGCCTATCCAATGTCTATCTATGAATGCACAAGAGGCCAAAAGAAAAACATATCTGGTTAGATCATGATGCAGCTGTGGAGAATGTATGTACAAACAAATAAAAATAAATAGAAAAGCTTCATATACATGCAGTGTGAATACAAAGAACAGATGTACAGAATACAGTAAAATGCATGAGCTATATTCTGTATAGGTGTGTTTACTGACAGAATGGAGAGGCTGTAGGGTCAAATGTTTTAAAGACATCCCTCAAGGGCCTGTCTTTCTTCTTACTGTCTTTGTCCTCCTCATCCTCTTGCGGAGTCCCAGCAGCAGGGCCCACATGTTTGTTCTGCCGGGGGTCAGTGTAAGCAGGCCGTATCAGTCCTGCTAGTGCTTGGATAGGCAAGTTGTGCACAGCAGGAGCTGCAGCCAGGACTGGCGAGCAAGGAGACGCTGGCATTACGGTAGGCACAGGAGGATTTGATGGACAGCCACTTGTGTTGCTCTCAGAGTCATCAAGTGGACTTTTTTCGTCTTTTTCCAGTCCTGTGCCCTGTGATGGTGAGGCATGTGGTGGAGAGCTTGGGAGCTTCACAGACGGCTTTAGGATACTTGGTTTTTTAGAGAGCTCCTCCCTATCACGTTTCGGGGATAGTAGGCTGTGATTGCGTGGATCGTACAAACTAATCCCGCCTAACAGTGTGGTAGGGCTCTCAAGTCCCGCCCCCATTGAAGATGCCAAGCGGGGAGCATATGGGGGCAACTTTTCTGACTCAGGCTTAGCGGAAGCGGCAACCGGTTGGTTTGAAGATCCACGCTGTAGCCGCGGGTCAGTGGCTCCTCCTCCAGAAGGACTCTCCCTCATACCCGGTAGCTTGGAGTCCAGGCTGCCGGACCGGCTGATTCTGGGATCAAGAGTCTTATGAGAACGTGTGTCCACGGGTTTGTCCGGGTGGTGGTGGTGAGCATCTACAGTCCTACTGGGAGGACTGCAAAGTCGCACAACGCCCTCTTTGAAGCGGGCAGCTACCAGACGTGGATCAGGAGGTGTTGGGGTTGCTGATGGAGGGTGATCCGGTGGGGAAGAGAGGCTACGGTTTAGTTGAGCATCTGCGATTAAAGGTGGGAGCGGAAGATTTATGGAGGGCTCCTGTTTGGGAATCAACAGAGGAATGAGGTCCTCTGGAGCCCAAACCACGGTTTGCGCAAACGCCGGACGGTGGAGGAGAATATCCACCCGGATGTGACTGAACTGCTTGATTTGACAGCGGGGGTCACGTAGCGCAGCTCCAGGGCTGGGATCCAACGGGATCAAGGCTGCTCGTTCCCTCAGCTCTCTCTCACACTCGTCATCATCCTCTCCAGCGGGAGGTTTATGGGACACTGGGGGGTTTGGGTGGCGATGAGGGTCAGGTTTAGAAGAGTCCAAAGGTTTCATCTTGCGTGGGTCTCTGGCAAGCCTGGGGTCCCCGACACCATCTCCAGCGTCTTTCCTGGGGTCTGGGGGACGCTGACGAGGGTCAGCTTTTATTCGAGGATCATTGGGCAAAGCTCGTTCCTTCTGGAGTCTGGGGTCGGCTGGTCCCACGCTAGGCTGATTTTTTAACATATCATTCTGCTTCTTTAGAGTATTAAGGATGGCTGTTACGCTACTACCCTCTTCCTCATCACTGGAGTACCAATTAGGGGCTTCATCTAATAAACAGAAATGATATTAGAATATGAACATTTAAACAGAATCAAACTGAAACCAATAACTATTTTAAACTTACTTTGTTAATGAATTATTATCAAATATTAACATTGATTTGACTATATATAAAAAGTTAACATGACCCTGGTTACCTCGACAAAAAGCCAGCAAGATTTTTCCATTGGCTTTTGGATTATTGCAAAAAAATAAGCTCTGTGACCAACATGTTTTGTTAATCAAGATAATCACAAATTAACACAACTTAGTTCTACTTAGCCACTTGTTAGCAACTGCTTTTTTTCAAGACACATAAAAGCTTCAAAGAAATAAGGTATTACTGATGTATTTTATGTCATAGAATAAAATGTGAAAATATCTTGAGCTTGTGTTAACCTTAGACCAAAAACCCATTCAAAAAACCCACCGACTTCAGGAGGATGGAACCAGTAGTTCAAAAAAGTAACTTGTTTCAAGGTTATAGGACTCATTCCTGCAGCACTCTATTGTTCAGGGTTAAAGCAACACTGTTTCAAAATGTTTATTTCCAACATCCCAAGCTAACCTTTCTCTCTGTTGGGAGGTGCAGACCCTTGTCCCTCATCCCTGTGAGAGTCAGAGTCTTGCTTGTTCTGGTTTAGATGTAAAAACAAAGCCTTCTGTACAGCCGGAAGGAAGTCCTGCATCCCACTGGAATCAGAGTTACCATGTGGCTGGGAGTCTTGCATGGGTCCCTCATCTGTAGATACAATGGAAAACAGGGCATCAATAGATTCATATTTTATAAATATCAAACTTTTCATAAAAAACAACAACAACAAAAAAAGAACAATGCCAAATGAAGACCTACCCCCTTGGCCCAGAGACTGGCTGCTAAACAAATTCTTGAAGAACTCTGGGGGCATCTGGCCCATGTTTTGGAAAGGCATGTTCATTGGCATGTCAGGCACAGGTTGAAATGAAGCCCCCTGTTGATTGAGTGGAGGACGGTTCATGTGATGCATGTTTCCATGAAAAGCAGGCGGCTGACCTGGAGGTGGCATAGGTGAGCACTGGCCAAAACCCTGGGGTGGAGGTTGGCCTGGTGGGCTTTGGGGCATTCCTGGACCTGTGAATGGTATGGGAGGGCTCCCTATGGAGCCTGGATGAGAGGAATGGGAAGCATTGGGTGGAGAAGACATAATATTGCCAGCCTGCATTTCTTCAGGGCTACTGCCAAACTGTGGACCACCTTGAAACTGTCCAGCAGGGGGAGATGTACTGTTGTAGAAATTGGGCCTGCAATGAAAACAACAATGAAACATGCTACAAACGAAAGCCCAAACAAAAACAGCAACAAAAACAACTATTATTTAATTGACACTCACTTGGGCTATTGGGGAAAAAACAACTTTCTAAACTTTTCTATAATAATGAACAGGTAATCCATACAATGCCAATCTGAAGTAACTGGTGGTCCTGAATTTTAAAGTAGTTTGGCAAAAAGGTGGAAATAATTAACCTTTTTGAAGGTAGAAATAATTATCTACAGTTCAGTTTGACTTGTAGAATGAAGATATATTTATTGATATTGCCAACTTGTGAATAGAAGTATACGAAAAAGCTAAATGACGATGTTAAAGCAGGTTATATGACATGTAAACAGACCAAACTTGACCAAATATTCTGGATGTAAACAGTCAGCGTTAAGAGGACTAAGTCAAGAAACACCAACGGTACCTTAGAGCAATCTTTTGTGCCAAGTCCACAGTAGGCTGAACTTTAATCTCAAAAAGAGAGGGGATCTTCTTGCCTCCATCCGGTGGACTTCCAGGCCCAGGAGTGGGTAACAATCCAACTCCTGGAGGTGGTTTAGGTAGTGGAGCGATTCCTTGTTTTCTCAGATCTTCTAACTCCAGCTCATCCTCAATGACAGTTTCCTCATCTGTATTTAGGATCTAAAACGTGCAACAGCAATTAGGTTTCCAATACATGATTTATTCATTGAATGTGACATAAAATAGTTCAAAGAGTTGATGCTAAAACTTAAACCTTCCTAGATGTGACAGTTCAATACCTGGACTTTTTATAAAGTGCTAAAATAACTCTAATTGTGACCCTGAAACTGGATAGTTACTGAGAACACATTTTATTACCACTGCATAGCTGAGCAGTTGAATTTACTTCAAATTCTCAGTAATCAGTGTGTATTTTAAATATGAATACAGGGCATGTATTTGTACGGAAAAAGAATGTTAAGTCAAGCATTTGTAAAAATGTGTGCATTTGTATGGAAACTGAATATTAAGTCACAATTTAGTCCATACCTTCTCCAAAAGTTCCTTGGTAACATCGGTTAAAGGTTCATGGGAGAACTTGCAGTTGTCTCCTTGATAACACTTTGCTCCGGTGTGAAAGAACTTGCAAGGATACTCACGTACACTTTAGGGTCAAGGTCCAAAACGAAAGAAAAAAACAAGAGAAAACCCTTTCTTTTTTGACTAATGACATGTTAAGATTATCTCTTACTGTTAATCTGTAAAAACATATCCAAGAAATGTTTTGAAAGGATATTGTGCATGTATATACAGATATCTCCTTTGGTACAGTATCCCTGGACATAAAACTTGCACAGTTCTTTCTTTTTCTCTGGAACAACATTATCATGTTCAAACTTGCACTGGTCCCCCTGTGAAGCATTAAGATCACGTTTCACTTACAAATGAATTTTGACAAATAAAATGAAATACTGTTTAACCCTACATGTGTGTGAAAAGGGTGGAATGAGCTTACCTTGATGCATCGACCCTCAAGGAAATATTTACAAATGTGCCTCCCATTGTGTTCAACCGTATGTTGATTAATGAATTCCTGGCTCATGATTGGACGCTTCTTCTGGAAACTGGGCGGTCCTCTAGAATCCTGTATGAGGACAAGACAATAACATGAGTGCCCTGAGATCTTACCGGTGATAGTTTATTCAAAAATGAGAAATTCTCACCCCGACTCCTCCACCCTGTTCTCCTCCTCGACCACGACCCCGGCCCCAGTTCTTGCCCTTTTGTTTCTTATTCTTGTTCTGCATTCCCCGTCCCCTGCCAACGGCACCACGACCTCTACCACGCTGCCCACCAACTACATAACAAGTGAAAGAAAAAGACGAAAGATAATCAAAAGGAATAAGCCACATTTAACTTGAGATCACGGGTTTAGTCTGTTGGGTCTTCAAATGAATTCCCATGCAGACTTCTATAATATTTGCAAGTAAAGTAAACAAACATACACTGCTGTTGTTGTTTTTGTTGTCCCTTCATGATTGGTCTCTTGGCCTGGTCTTTAGGCCCTGCTTTGCCATGACCAGACGACTCTTTAGCATGTTTGTATTTAGACAGCTCCTCTGAGAAATCATCGTCTTCATCATAGTCGTACTTTTCTTCACTGTATTCACTGTATTTATCCAAATCGCTGGTCTTGTGCTGCACAGATCTCGGTGGTTTTGCGGATTCATTTTCCCTCTGGAGACGTGGGTAGAAAAGAAATGTAATTGTATGCTCCTGATAAAGAAATTTTAAATCTAGTACCTGACCCTGAACTCACCTGTGCCAATTCTCCGTCACGATATGTTCCTTTGCTCTTCTTGCTCTTAGGTCTGTCTTGACGCTCGTGCTCTGAGTCATAGCTGTCCGAGCTGGAGCCACTGGATGGAGAGTGAAGCTGAATTGGAAAATGTTGAAAAAAAAAAAGGTAAGAGAAAAGGTCAAAACTAGTAACAGTTGCACAAAAAGATACAACGCCCGAACGTACCTTTTGTCGGTCTCGTCGCCTTCTCTTCGACCGTCGTTTTTCTTTCCTGTGTCGCTTTCGCGAATGCCGGTGTGACTTGTCATCTTTTTCTCTGTCTTTCCCCTTCTCTTTGTCTTTCTCGACCTCTTCAGACTCTTCCTTAGTTTCCTTCACTTCTTCTATGCTTATGCCTTCATCATCTATTTCTCCATCCTCCAGTTCTCCATCCTCCCTGTAAGATCAAAACAAGCATGTTTGAGGATTTCATTAACAAAAACAATGAGCCAGGACAAGTGCTATCAAATCAGTGAAATAGCTCAATATTCTGAGCAAAACAGTCACTAGTATTCAAGCATCATTACTATTATTGCTCATACTCAGAATTAGGGGTTTGTTATGAAGTTTTAAAGACTTGAGCCAGAAAGCAATCCTCTAGCAACCACAAAGAGCATGAAGCAATGCATTGGCAAACACCTACAACACCATAGTATTGTGGCAGTGAGCTTTGCATAGGCCTTCAGTAAATCTAAAATTATAGCTATAACTTAAAACTTCTCTAGAAAAACATTGTGAAAACAACTAAAACGAAAAGAATAAAAAAGTGTCTATTCTGTTCTGAAGACCATAGGCTTTTCTGTTCATAATACAATTTTTAAAACATGAAGTTGTCTTTTTTGTATGTTTAAGATGAAATAAATGAAAACCTAAAACATTTTGGGTAATTCCAGAGTCATGTAATCATGCAGCATAACCTTTCCTCTTAAAGGTGACATATCATGAAAATCGGACTTTTCCAGGTTTTAAGTGCTATAATCAGGTCCCCAGTGCATCTACCAACCAAGGAAACGTGAAAAAGATCAACCCAATCACTTTGTTTTGGGAAGCCTTTTTCTGCAAGCGTCTGAGAAAACGAGCGCGTCTGATTTCGCTCCCTTGGTGACGTGGCAAAGGGATCTCATTATAATATTACCGCCCCTTAATCTGTAAACTTCCACTCAAGCCGCCATCATTTTGATTTCACAAGCGACAACGGTGTACCAACTCTAATGCCATGGTGAAATATTGAGCAAAACATGCTAACTGTTCTGTCTTTGGCTGCACAGACGAGCACAGAACACTGTTTAGAGTCCCAGCCTCAGAGGAGACGAGAGAGCAGTGCATTTATTGATTTATTTCATGTATATTGCTGCTGCCACACTGATCTAAAATAAACAACTCTATTCTGGAAAAGGGGGCGGGGAGCAGCAGCTCATTTGCATTCAAAGACACAGGCCCGAAAAACAACATGTTTCTGCTTCCACTCAAAATAGGCATTTTCAAAATAATATAATAAATGATCTGTGGAGTATTTTGAGCTGAAACTTCACAGACACATTCTGGGGACACCAGAGACTTATATTACATATTGTAAAAAGGGGCATAATATGTCACCTTTAAATGCTCAATGCAAGATGAACAGAGCAGCAAACTCTTATTGGATTAAAATCAATACGGATGTAATGTTTTGCCAGGTGTCAAATTCCCAACAGTTTTCCAATCGTTAAAGTCTGAAGTGAGAGCAAGGACACAATAACACTGAGAGTCTGAAGGTCTCTCAGTTTTTGCCAAAGTAGGCCATGACACTATAGAAGGAAACCAAGATCTCTGGGATTTTTGCACAGCTAAATAAATGGCCTTTACATACAGTGACATAGCATGGAGCATGCAAAAGATGCCACTATGGTCCTCTAGTGTGTTTAAAAACACAAAAATTTGTTTCTACATAGTTAATAAATAGTCAATGTTTGCAAATGGGATGATGTAGTGACTATGTATGTGAGATTATTGGTTTGATAACTAACTTGGTGTCTTCTGTGTTTGACTTTGAGGGCAAAAACAAAGGGAAATGGAAGAAAACTCAATAATTATTACAATATTTTAACCACACTGCATTTTTTTGATTTTAAACATATGACCAATAAATGCATGGGTAATGCACACACAGAAATACAAGGTGCTACATTGTTGTAAAACGTAATCTGAAACTAGCATGAGTTGCAATGAGGCTTTTTTTGCATCTGGATGCTGTCAAGGACAAGCCAGCAATTTCTTTATTCAATAACGCATGCTATGCTTATACAGCAGCATTGGCAATATTTTCCACTTAAGTGCAATGAATAGGATATAAATGCATCTGAATCGGGGTCAGAAATTATTCAAGAATCAGGACATAAAACCCCTCCAGAAATGCCCTAGATATTTAAAAGCGGGGGCCAAAAATTCTGTTATCTGCTACCTAACTTGATAAATATTTTATCTAGGCCTATCTAGTTATGAGTTCAGAAACAATGACATTATTCAGCATTATTTCTGACAATGACATTTGATATAAATGGACAACACTCTGTGTGATGTTATAAAAATTGATGATGAATAGTGCACAAAAAGACCAGGAATGCATGAAAGAAAATAAATAGGATCAAGTGGGCAGATGAAACTTAAGACACTCATCCAAACTCCAAAGCCTCCAATCACTGGCTGATAATTAAAATAGCTGAACACATGGCTTACAATGCCTCAACAGTCCTGTCATATGAATCCAGACATGTTTTCCTTTCCCAGGTGGGCGGGGCATTCCGATGCAACGTGAGTGGGCGGGGCATCTTATGACTATTTACATATTCAACAGCCTTGAAACGACTTATTAACATTACTATAATAACCAACTACAGCCTTCAACAAAAACCTAAATGTCCTAAATCAGCTAAATAAGAGCGCGAACAAATGTGGAAAGCGATGGATATTGACAAAGATGAGCAGTGTCACTCTGCAACAGATATTAAAATGAAAGTGCATGCAGGAAAATATGTGAACTGGGGGGAAAGGCCTGTCCAAAAACGAAAACGAAGCCTAACGTACTTGACGTTGAAAAAAAATAAACAAGATAGGTGTCTAAATATTCACATTCGCTCGATAGACGCACACAGTGAAGCATTTGCAGATAAGAACATGTTTACTCGACCTTTTTTCCCCTGTCAGCTCACAGTCTGTCATGTTTTTGTCAAGTACGGGGCTTGGGGGACTGGAGAAGAGGCTCACAAAAGCCATGATGGTTGGAAACGGAACTGGCCCTTCTCCGCAACCAGAGTGAGGAGCATCAGTCACTCGTTGGCTGAAGGTTTTGATATAACGTTACTGACAGTCTGGAGGAAAAACTCACGGTTTACGCGTCTCAACAACACATGAGACGCTTTACAGACATTATATCCGCTCTCATGTTTAACGCTGTCTCAACACAGCTTTGATACCCTCAGCTTTGTTTATGTCCCCGGCGGTTTCACAGATGCCCTGGTGCGAGACTGCAGACGCAGAATATTGTGTTTATGTTCGAAGGCTTTTTCGGGATCTTCCACAGACATGGCGCCCGCAACATTTTCGTGAAAATGGCTGCGAGGATCTTGCAGAAGCCACTGGTCCCGCCCAGTTCGTGAGCGGAGCCAATCGCTGGGCTTTGGAGCTACAACGACTCGCTCTGCTATTGGTTGAAGCACTGGCGCCTAAGCGCGAAAACATTTTTCTCTTAATCTATTGGCTGTTGGGAATGTCATCGGTTTGATGCTCACCGTACATGTTAGAATGACGCACTATTTATATTCTGATGTTTATTACTTTATTAACGGTTCTGTTTTGGCATTTGATTTAATCAAATAATTCCTTTTTCTAAAACATTTAAAGCAATGTCCCTTGGAATTTAATAAACTTTTAATACTTTTAAAGACCAGTGTTGGGGAAAGTTACTTTTAAAAGTAATGCATTACAATATCGCGTTACTCCCTAAAAAAAGTAACTAATTACGTTACTTAGTTACTTGTTATGACTAGTAATGCGTTACATTACTTTTGCGTTACTTTTTAAATATGAGAAGGGCTTGATTGTTTTTAATATAAGAAGTTCTATTTATAGCAAATATAAAAGCCCTTTCACACCAAAAAGTGTAATGAATAAACCTCAGGCTGAAGCAAAAGTAAATTCACGTCTGTACAGTAGAACGCAGGAGAAGAAACAGTCTTCAGCAATAAAAAACAATGAAGCACAATTGTTAGTTTATCTAAAGTCATTTTTGCTTATTAGTATGGTTGAACTGCATCATCAAAGGTCAGCAGCAAAGATATTGGTTAAAGACAGGTTAGCGTCATATTCTGAGTTTGCATTTCATTGTTTTAATTAATTTTGATGAATACTAAATCTGTTTTTTTTGTGAGTGGGATGAATTAATGCACATTCACATTTAGTCTAGAACTACAGTAACATCATGTTCACACAGCGCACACAACGCCTCTGTACTCCCGATTTCTCCCAATATGGGGACAGGAGACTTGTCAGTCAATAAATGGGAAAACAAAGTAACTGGCGTTACTTTTTTGAAAAAGTAACTCAGATGTTTTCTTGTAAATTAAAAAAGTAATGCGTTACTTTACTAGTTACTTGAAAAAAGTAATCTGATTACGTAACTCGCGTTACTTGTAATGCGTTACCCCCAACACTGTTAAAGATTAATATTGAATAGGACACTTTACTAAGGTTCATTAGTTAACTACTTTAGTTAACATGAACTAAGAATGAACAATACTTCTACAGCATTTATTAATCTTGGTTAATGTTAATTTCAACATTTGCTAATGCATCATTAAAAACAAAATTTGTGCTTGTTAACAATAGTTAATGCACTGTGAATTAACACGAACTAACAGAGAACTGTATTTTCATTAACATTAACAAAGATTAATAAATACTGTAATAGGCCTAAATGTATTGTTCATTGTTCGTTCATGTTAGTCAATACATTAACTAACATTAACAAATGGAACCTTATTGTAAAGTGTTACCTATGAATAAATGGAGCAAAAATTAAACTATACAAAAGCTTAAAGGAATAACTTGCATTCCCAATGCAATACCAATAAACTATATACAGCATTTGTCATAAACAGCCTGTTTATTTTGTGTAGGCTAAAGGAATGATTGCAAGTGAGGGTGATTTCATAATTACAATATATAGGCCTACTGTAAAGTATCTGTTAGATGCAAAATAAAAAAGTTCCACTACATTTACGAACTCTTTAAGCTGTGATAAACAAGCTTCTATAGCACATGTATGTCGGCAAGATGTCTGTTAAACATCGCTTCATCTGGAAAGCATCTGCTGTGTACAAACATCTGATAGACGTCTTTAAGATGTAATATCAAACATAGCCTACTTTCTAAATCATAAACATCTTAAAGACATTTTCTAAACGTCTATTTGACATCCGACAGGAAACGTCCTATATAGAAGTATTGCAGATGAGCAAACACTCTAAAAATACGTCTTGCAGATGTAAATGCAGACGCCAAATAGACATCTCCGTGATGTACGTGTGCTATCAGGGTTAGTATCCAAAAAAGTAGTATGTAAAATCTCTATAGACTTTTATTGCCTATGGAGATGTGATTATTGCCTGTAGAGAAATTATGTGTATACTATACTTGAGATTCAGTTCTACACATATATGAATATAAACATATTTGTCTGTGGCAATAACAACAGTAATAATAATAATAGCCTATATAGTTTGGAGTCACACTCGCCTTAAATATCTTATGTTTCCTGAGAAATATTCATTAAATTCAAAGCTAAAGATGCTTCTGATTCGTCACTTGTGTTTTTTATCTCGTCCTCGGGTGGTTTTGTTGTTTGTTGTCTTATACATAGAAATAGTACAGTTAGGCACACTGGTAAAGCAAATCCGAGAAGAAAGGCAGCCACTGCCTTAAGTACAATCTCTGTGATTTGTGATAGAAGCAAAGATTTCTCCTCTGAAAAAAAAGAAACAAAGCAAGTCAAGTTTTCACATAATTTATCATTATGCTGATATGAATTATTTATGCGCTTGTGAGTGACTTACCATAGGCTATCCTCAGTATCCCATCAATGCTTAAGTGTTCAATCTCACAGGTAACACTCTGCGCACTCACGTTACTAAGGCTAAGATAGGAGATCATCTGGAAAGTGCCATCTTTGTGAGGGAGTACTCCAGTAGTTGATACACCAAAATAGACCGGCCTTCTATTTTGGGTCCAACGTACTCGAATGATGTTTGGATAGAAGCCATGCACAGCACATTTAAGATATTCCTGATCCTTTTCTCCTCCAGAAGACACATATACTGCAGGTTTTGCTACATTTGAATAAACAATTGTTTATCAATTTTGCAATGTGAAACCACCAAATAAATATAAAATGTACTTTATATATACGTATATGTGTGCATCAAAAGCATCCAAGTTACAGTGATAGACATATACTGCTGATTTACCTGCCCTGGAGAGGGAGTTGTTTGACTTTAGGAAGACCGTTTTCACAGCAGAACACACCTTTACTAGTCGTGCCTCTTTTCTCTTAATGTATTCTTTGCTCTTTCTCTCTTCTGCTAAAAGCTGACCAGGTTCACTGGTAGCAACCACAGCTTCCTTCGCCAAATCCACATGCATGATGTCTCTGCCATCATACCCATAGCGCCAGAAACGGCTTACTTGCCCTTCATTGTTAAATGCACATCCAATGAACTGCTGGTATGCATGTTCTTCAAAAATAAACCAAGTGTAATATCATTATTAGTGACTTTCAGTAGCTCACATGCAGATAATTTAAAGTTAAAATATGCACAAAACCCATTTGGATCAGTCATTTTTAGCCTTTGTCTTCGTCTGGACTGAGGTGTTGAGTTTTTTTTTTAATATATATATATATATATATATATATATATATAGAGAGAGAGAGAGAGAGAGAGAGAGAGAGAGAGAGAGATAGATAGATATAGATATTGGTAAGATTCAGAGATTCTGTTTGCTACTGCAGAGTGTTGAAATATTTCTAGATTGCACACTCAGGCTTGCAAACAAGCTTAAAATTTCTTAAAACATATTTTAAATGTATTCACCTAGACAGTATTACATAACTGACAGTATTTTATATAAAAATATATATTTTGGACAAAATGCCCTACCTGCCCCAAGGGTGGTGTTAAAGAAAGCCATGATGAGGAGAAAAACATGCATTTTGTTTTGTCACAATTCGCCACACTTAAAGTCGAATTTCGAAACTGAAAGTAGGTCTTTATTGCTGCTATAATGGTGCAATCCAGTTCTTTTGCAACTGCCAGTTTTTGTATTTGCAATCACTTAATATGACTAAAATACTTAAAAAAACTAAATAATTCAAACTTGTAAAAGGAAACCACAGCACAACAAAAGTGAAAGTACAGAATGAAAAAAAAAATCTAGTCAAGACATCATGTGACGAAGAACAGTTATTTTAAGGTCAAACTGTTTTAACAGGAAGACACTGGCTTTTAGTTACTTTCTGAAGACAACTGCGTGAATGGCACACATGGAAATCATCCAGACATTCGTGTTAATCCTTCTGCTTTCTCCTCAGATCACCATGTGGACAGGTTACTTAAAATATTGTTTTGTTTTCTCATCCTTCCTTCTCAACAGGAAGTAATGCATCATTTAGACAACAGGAAGAAGAACATCTTAGCATGTTTAAATTCATTGCATTTATTAATTTGAAAATGCATAATATTTTGAATACAAACCTGATACTTCAGTGTAAGTATATTTTCATATTTTTCAACTTAAAATGGTCATAGGTTCTCTGAGACCTAAAGCTAAACATGAGGGTTAAATAGGCAATGATTTTTAATGTTTATATGTAAAAACATATTAATGAAATTAAATGGACCGAAATTACTTGTTGGTATTGTTTGCAGGTTAAGTATGTGATACCAACATTACATTCTATATATATATATATATATATATATATATATATATATATATATACATATATGAATTTTCAAATTGAAGCAAACTACTTTTTTAACTACTATTCGACTTTTCTATTTTGACTTCTTTTTCTTCTGCAGTACGCCCTTCAGTCAATGTGTATACTGAGTTTCCTGAACAACAAGGAAAAGTAAACGTACTTTACTGCTATGCCACTGGGTTTTACCCTGGTGACATTGAAGTAACCTTTTATCTAAATGGCCAAAAGTCCACTGTGAAAGCAGAGACCTCTGACTTAATGTATGGGGAAGACTGGACCTTCAGAGTGTACAAGTATATGAATATCACCCCACAGTATGGAGACAAGTACACATGCGAAGTGAGACACAGTAGTATGGTTGAACCTAAAATGACAGAGTGGAGTAAGTTTGTTCACTTTTTTTTGGAAATGACGAAATATAAAATGCGTTCAAAAAGTAATACATTGATGAAATCAGTAATAAAACTGTCTGCTCTTTTCTCAAGGGCCTGACTTTTCAGTATCCACATCATATCTCTACTGGGCTTATTCACTACCTCTCAGCATCCTGTTGGGCATCATGGTATCTGTCCTGATTTTAAGAAGAAAATGCCATTCTCAGTTATAATGGTGCTTTGAAAGACTAAACTGCAGCATATATGTGCATCTGTGAACTTTGTGGCTTATATATCCTCCTGGGACCCAGGCATAGACCTCTGTAGAGGACAATATATTTTAGTGAATTTCTCTACATGCCACATTTAGGTCTGGATGTCCTGTTCAGAGCACATTCAGGGCTTTTCAGAGATACTAAATGTTTGGAGGTTTGATTATAAACACTCCCGCTCTTTGTTCTTTAAAAATGTTTGTCGTAAATAAACATCTCAGAAAAATGTTATGGGGTTTCAAATCGGAATATGACTTTTTGTTATGAAACAAGGCATTCTTTTCATGTAGAGGACACCAGGACAAACGGCTGTTAATCAGGCATTTTGGGAAACACAACAAGCCAATGGGGAAAGAAATTATAGATCAATATTCCTATGAAATATGAGATACTCTTCTGAAAATGTTGCAACGTTATTACTCCCATAATAACACTTCTTTTTTCATGATGGTTTGCCCCAAGAACACATTAACATGCAAATTAGATGCAGTGTATAGATACATTGAATAAAATGGGAATATTAATTTATGGACATTTTACACACGTGTTGCATAAAGTAAAATAGTATATCAAATCATTCTGTTATTTCTTTCATAACATAGTTGAGAATCATCTTTGTACAAAGTTTGGCTAAAAATAGCCTGAAACCTAAAAACTGATTGGTGAATGAAAAAAAGAAATCATTGTTTTTGCCTATACATGCCTGTTCATGTCTATTAATTTTTTTTTATAACTTAGTCCTGACGTCCTCTACAAAGGACATAGAATACAATATATTTTTTCAAAAATGTATTTCCTCAATTAGTTTTTTATGCTCCAACCAATGTAATATATAAATATACATAATAAATAACTAAATAAAGGATATAGATGAGCACAATACAGAACTCATTCATTTAGGTATAATCCATCACCAGATCCTTAAATTATTTCATTTAATCTTCAGTTTTGTAACTGAAGTAAATATCAGTGTTTACACGTGTCCTTTAGTCACTCTAAAACAATTTTTGATTAATAAAATTCAATATTTACTGTGCAAGACCCAACCTGAACACATGGTGGGAGCAAAACCACAAAAACTTGACATTGCGTTCCGTTAGAATTCAGTGGTTCCCAACCCTGGTCCTGGAGGCACCCCAACACTGCACGTTTTGCATGCCTCCTTAATCAAACACACCTGATTCAGGTCATCAGCTCATTAGTAGAGACTCCAAGACTTGCAATTGGTGTGTCAGAGAAAGGAGACATGCAAAACGTGCAGTGTTGGAGTGCCTCCAGGACCAGGGTTGGGAACCATGGCGTTAGATCCTCATCCCAACTTCAATAACTTTTAAAACATTTATTTAGAAAATTTAGCAGACAAATGTCATCAACTGTAAGCCACATGTTTTATGTCTCATACTTATCATACACATGTAGATATTTACAGTATCACAGAGACATTTCGATGGACGAATGAATGCTGCCCTCACAGAAGAATCTGCGCTTAGCGAATCGGTTCGACAGAATCGTTTAAAAGAATCATTCCAAAAGAACAACTCGCGAATCAGACATCACGACTCCACAGGCGCTCGCGCGTCTTCATGAGGAGAACAGGAGCATCTTTACTAACTCCTCCAACAGTTTATCAAACATTTCCTCTCAGGCTTGTTTCCAACGACTGCTAGACTGCACAGCTTGGAACACACTTAAGAAACACACTTAAGGATTAAAAACACAAGAAGACACAAGAAGAAAAGTCAGCGCTTTTACAGAGATTCAGAAATAGGAGGATGAAGTTATCATGCACAGTTTTTCTCC
>NW_015536465.1:109233-111920 GCF_001515605.1 Sinocyclocheilus anshuiensis | reverse complement strand
GCTGAATTTTGTATCATTGTATGACTGTAATGATGCAGCGCAGGTGAGTATAAACGTGTATTTATAATGCTATTATTGATATTTACATAATATAACTAATAGCTCTATAATATTTATATTAATATAGAATTATAATGTAAATATCAATCATATTATATTAGTACATTATATGATTTTATATTATTATGGGATGTTGCAAAAATCTAGGTATCGAAAGCAGTCTCAATTACAAACATTTGACAAACTTGGCATACAGTACATACATGAATTTGAATAAATATTGTATGATATTTTGTTTTGTTAATTTACATTTGCTCCAAAAGTACTGAATTGTGGAATCACATAAACAAAACAGCATGTCAATAATCATATGTGCTCAAATTCTGCAAGATTGTTTATCTTTTCTGACTTTTCTTCATCATTTTTGCTCAATGACTTTTAGTTAGGGGATTTGGTGATTTGTAGTGGATTTATGGTCAGTTTTTTCATAGGTGTATCCTTTTCAATCTAACTAATTTCTGTTTGAGTTTTGCTTGATTTTTTTCTTCACAATAAATCCCACTTGCATAGATAAAAGTTTACGTTTAATCGAATTCAATGACATTGAGACATTTTAAGTGTGACTTGTGTGTCCAAAGGTTTTGGAGCCAGCGATGTAAGTTATATCATTAAATATGTCGGATGCATTTTTGTATCTTATCCAGATTAGCACTGCCTTTATTTACCATGGCAGACGCTTGGTGAAATTTAAAGCCAATACATTTCCTCTCTCCTCTAACGAGACTGTATTTAACTGCCATGAATAACATACAGGAGACCAGCGTTTTGGACAGAGGTCGTAGAGACATCTGCCTAACAGCTTTCTGTAGAGCTGCCTTCACAAGCAGCTGAAGAGAAAAAGCGAGTATTAGACTCTTACATGTGGTTCCCGGAGGGGACCTTAGAGGTTGCCCACTGACCGAATGCATGGTCCAAATGCATTTGGGACTACATTGCTTCTGATATATTGTTGCTGGAGTAATATTTGTGTTTCTAAGGGAACTGGGTTGTGTGCTGGCACGCTGATGAGCTGCTAAACACTGGCCTGAGCTTTCATGTCATGCTCCACAGGAGTCCCTGTGCCTTAATGCATGACATCACCCACAACATCTGGCCTTGATCATTCATGTGTGCCATTTTTCATTTTCATACAAAGCTAATGTCTAGTGGGAATGTTCCTTGCGATCGTTTTGGATGTCCAATATCTCCTCCATATAAGCTTGTGTTCAGGCGAATCTGTAATTTAGGGATAACTGCTTGCCATCAAATTGTAACCAGGTGCTGGGATGGTTGCTTTTTTTGCCTCAGGGTTGTATGGATAAGCACCGAGTGATGGGGGTACTGCGTCAAATGGAGAAGTTTCTTAAAGGACAGGAGATCCGATTCACCGAAGGGCTTCGGATTATGAAGTCCAAGCTCACCAACCTTCAAAACTCAGTGTCCAAGCTCCCACAAGCAGACCAGTTCTCATGTAAGTGCCATAACACATGACATATTCATACATCTCATTATATCAATGGACTGTGTGACTGGTTCTTTCTTCTTTCCTAAACGTGCATGTTTATTTCTGACTTACTGAGTCCACATAGAGCAGGTGTGTGATGTCATTCAGGCATCTGGAGTTGCTGGCGTCATAGTCCTCGACTCGAGGGCACTGTAAAACATACTTCAAAGTGGAATATGAAATATGTAAACCTGCAGGCTGCTTCAGATTTGAGGCCAGCCAGCGCTGTTATTGTTTTAGAACTAAAACTATCAAAAATAGCTTCCAGTAAAGCTGAAATTAAAACACAAATATTAGATGAAACACTAAAAACACACTGAAAAAAATGGTGTAAGATTTACTTTGAAACCATTTTCACTCAGAAATTGCGAGTTAATTTTTTACAAATAATTACAAAGAAACTACAAGAAACACATTTAATTAAAGGGGTCATATGATGTTGCTAAAAAGAACATTATTTTGTGTATTTGGTGTAATGAAATGTGTTTATGCGGTTTAAGGTTAAAAAAACACATTATTTTCCACATACTGTACATTATTGTTTCTCCTCTATGCCCTGCCTTTCTGAAACTCGTCGATTTTTACAAAGCTCATCGGTATGAAAAGCGAGGTGTGCTCTGATTGGCCAGCTATCCAGTACGTTGTGATTGGCCGAATACCTCAAGCGTGTGACGGAAATGTTACGCCCCTTACCATATTGTGATGCCTTGTCCCGGCTGGAACGATGAGACAAAAACATTAAAAGCCATTATAAATGAGGCATTTGTTGCATCCAGTGGGGACGGATTATAATGATTTATAATTTTTTAGACTTTTAGACTTATGTCTTTTTACGCGTTGCATCGCGCCGCGTAAACATAAAGCAGCCATGATAAACAGTTGGCGGTTAACGTTTTCTATGCACAATTTGATTTGACGAAAGTCACGAGACCTATTACTCTCTATCCAATTACGTTGATGGATAAAAATAAAATTAAAATAAGCGTGTAACTACCACAAACGGAGGAAAATAGCGGAGTAAAAGTACCGATACATAACTTAAAATGTACTCAAGTAAAAGTAAAAGTGCACAATTTTTAAACTACTCAAAAAAGTACAATTACTGATAAAAACTACTTAATTACTGTAACGTGAGTATTTGTAA
>NW_015536465.1:85254-109223 GCF_001515605.1 Sinocyclocheilus anshuiensis | reverse complement strand
ACCCCTCCTTTGGCGAATCCGCTGGCCGCACCGTTCTCAAGGCCGCCCGGCCTCCGCTCACTCTAGCTCACCCACCGCCGCTCACTCAAGCCGCCGGCCTCCGCTTACCCTAGCCCGCTCGTCGCCGCTCACTCAAGCCGCTGGCCTCCGCTCACTGTAGCCGTCAGCATGTGAAATGCCATTGTTCTGTTTGTGATATGCCTTCAGTTTCACGTCAAAGAGAAAGGAAAAATTGAAATCGCATCATATGACCCCTTTAAACATGAAATGTTGAAGTAGAAAGACTAAAATAGTATTTTCTTGTATTACGTACTCCAATAATCTTTGTTTTATTTACAGCTTCAACTGTAGTAACTTAAATTACTAAAACTGACATAAAAATTAAATAAAGCTAAATAGCTAAAAAACTCATAACGAAATGACTAAAACTTAAACTAAAAATTGAAAATGTAAATATAAAAGCTGATTTTTAATAAACACAGAAAGAGTCTATACATAATGCAACAAATAAATAAATGAGTAAAATAACATAACCAACAAAATAAATAAATATGCAAGCTGCCCTTAATTGGAAGATGAATATTCTTAAGGTGCAGTCACATTTAGCGTTGCTCTGCAAAATCTTGCTATTGACAATGTACAATTGGCCTTTTTGCATGGAAAATTATCCTCAAATTTCACTAATGTAAATGCACCTTTAGTCAGGGTAGATAGTAAATATCATTTTACATGTATAAAATGAGACACTAAGGGGGTAAACGTACAGTTCAACAGGTTGCACCGCGGTGTACTTCAGTATTCATCATTCAACTGAAAAACAATTACAAATATATTCATGCATTTTAAGTGCACATAAAAAGTCTGCACCTCTAGCGCCACCAAACAAAATTGTGAAAATATTGATTGTGCCATTGGTTGAGTCAATGTTGCTGTATCGGGATGCAAACAGAGCAATGTTTTTGCATATGAAACTAGGATAGGAGAAAATATTTGACCACAGAAGAAATGATACACGTCAGCTTTACAGTAAATATGGTGTCTGGCTAAAGTCTTTTATTGGAATTAGGAAAATGAATTCAGTTTTTTCATTCACTTTCTCATGTATTTTTGCTCTGCAATATGTTTATTGAATGAAAGAGCATGTGTCATTTGGCGACAAAAGTATTCAGCCAATAAAAAATTTGTTTTTGGAAAGTAATTCTCACATAGAGGATTTATTAATCCTAATAAATGAGCTTCAGAATTCCAACAAATCAAAGATCTCTCGAAATCTATTTGTATTTTATAAGCATGAAATTACTTCCTTCCTTTAAAAAGAGTGGTCTGGCTGCTTCTTCAGGTTTGGAAAGGAGTCCAAGCTCTCGATTACGCTCCGCACTCTACGGATGATGTGAACGGGTCGGATGTGTAGCTGTGTCATTTGGCCCAAGCTGTTGCACAGTTCATGAACCGGGCTTGGCGGCAGGAATGATCAAGGGTTACTTTGGCATTCGTAGCAGCCAGTGCTTGGCAGGACAAAATTAAGTAGATTCTTTGACAAACTACAGATCATCTTAGTTGATGAGAGCTCATCAAAGCACTGAAGTGATAGGATTGTGCATTCTTCTCATTTCCCAATGTGACTTAAGAAAAACAAGTGCCTCTAACAACATGCTCACTGTTACTTGGAAAAAAAAAAAATTAAAAATAAATAAATATATATATATATATATATATTCTTTTTTTTTTTTTTTGCTCCGAGTGTCGGTTTTATCCAGACTTTTTATTATTATTATTATTATTAATCCATCATGCTGTTCATCAATCCATCTGTTGTTTCTTTTCACATATTATATAAGAGAACGGCATTTACAGTTTTAAATGTGACTTTGAATGTTACATTTACAGAAAATGGTATTGTTTTTTTAAATAATACCACAATTTTTTTTATTTTATTTTTTTAGATATTTTGGAGATATTTAAGATTTTTACAGAGCTGGTTTAGTTTAAAGTTTAAAACCAACAGTCTAATTTACCTCTGTAATGTGACATATTTTGGAATAAAACAGAATATTCAAGAAAAAAATATATAGAGCAGGATTGAAAACATTGTTTTTTATTTGTTTTTTAAAATGTATTTATTTTTATATTTTTTCATTATATGTTTTCATTTTAATTTGTAGTAACGTTACATTTACCTTTTAAGTTGTGTATTTTTGTCATTTTAGTACATCAGGTTATACTAAATGAAAATGAGAAACGTTGCATTCAAATTAAAATAAGTTTCCGTTTTTTAATATTTTATTTTGTTTCAGTTAAGGTTTATACCAGTTAAGTAACAAAAAAATATATATATTTTTTTAGCTGTAAAACTCCTGTTTTAACTATAAAAACTCTGGTTGAGAAATAAGAGTCTTTGGTTATTTGAAGACTTTCAGAAGCAAGTTCTAGCATTTTGATGTACAAAAGCAAACGTTTTTTTTTATTTTTTTTGTGCATTAATTGTGCACAATATGACCAGGAATGTGTATTAATAAAGCATATAGAGTCGACCTCGATTTCATGTTTACTTCAATACGACATAAACAACATACAAGCACCAGGTCTTGTTTTTCTGTATTCTTCGCCTATTCTGTCTGTATGAAATAAGTCATTTCCCATCTTTTCTCATGACTGTTCCCACATTCAGAGTAACACATGCCTGCCTTCGGGCAAAATATCCCAGCATTTCAGCACAGGAATCCTGGCCCTCATTTAACCCTGTTCTCTCTCTTTATGTGTTTCTCCTCTCATGTCATCTTTAGCTCAATCCTCGTGTCCACCTCTGTTGGCTCCGGCCCACGGGAGGAAGTTTGGCTCAAAGTACCTGGTGGGTCATGAGGTCCATTTCACCTGTTCTCAGGGTTATCGCATGATAGGACCGGGAACACGCGTGTGCCATGAGAACGGTACCTGGAGCGGAGTCAGTGTCATCTGCAAAGGTGAGCTGAAAAGCTTCAAATTAATGTGTATCATACACTGTTAATCGTGGAACCTCACTACAACATCACTACATAATGTATATAATTCATTTGAATTAATTCAACTAATTAATTCAAAACCGTTAATTCAAACTGGATGGAAACCAACAACTGTCTTTATAAGTGAATCATTGAATCATTCAAAAACACTAATTGTTTCAGGAATGAAACAAGTGACTGCCATTATGAGTGAGTCAAAATGCTGATTCGTTTAGGAACGAATCAAGTGTCTGATTCATTCTGGAAAGAGTCACTGAATCATTCATGCAATCGATTCGTTCAAAAACACACCTTCATCCAGCAAGTAAACAAGTGTGTGCTTTTTATGAGTGAATCATCGATTCAACCGATTCACTCAAAAACGTCGATTTGTTCAGCAACGAAACAAGTGAGTGAATCATTGAATCATCGAAAGGCATTTCTAGCCTTTCATAAGTACTATGGCACAGCCCCATCACAAAGTGCCCCCATATTATAATACTCATATTTAATGTTTCGATATATGGATATAAATGGTCTTTTCCTGCAATACTGTGTGTTGCTCATTCACAAGCTCTAAAGAGCTGCTTCATCGCCGACGCGGGTTTTAAAGGATCCCGGTATGGGGTGAAAAACCCGTCCGAACTATTCACTGCGTGAGTGAACTGTCCGAATGAATCAATCTGAATCGCAAACTATTTCAGTTCTTGTTGCGAACCCATTTGACCGATTAGATTAATAGTGATTCGTTCGCAAAACAGCTGATAGAATCACACAACGTGATTGCTCAAATATTATAGTACATAAAATAACAAATAAAATGTGGCACATGATTCTTGACCTGAAAAGATTGAAGACTCCTGCAACAGAGAATTGTTTTAACTTATTGTCGTAGTGGATTAGAAACTCAAAAAAATGTATCATCATCATACATAGCCCACAGCTGCTATGTTCATTTCACCATGTAACTATATCTGTGTTATTGAGCAGAATTCCTGGACTAAGACACCGAGACTACCGTTTTATTGTTGTATTGCGAGCTGGGTAATCTGAAATCCCATTCAGGGTGACAGTACCGAGATAAAGCCTGAATACCAGTGCTTGTGAAAGAAAGTGACTGTGAACACCACAGCTAGCAAAACCAGCACTACACACACAGTTACACACAGGCAGAAAGATAAGGAGCAGTGAAGAAAGAGGGGCATTCTTCACTCTTGAGCTGCACTGAATGAAGCTCTCGTTAAAGAAGCATTAAATGTCCCGAAATGCAGCAAAACACCTGTACTTGCATTCCTGTCCATGGTGCGTCTCAATGGCCTTCATGCTTCGGGTTCAACTGGCTACTGTAAAAAAATCCAGCTTCATAGGTCAAGTTTCAACTCGGACTGCAAATACACTACCGCTCAAAAGATTGGACACTCTTGACTGAACTCATGTTTCTCATGATCTTAAAAAACATTTGACCTAAAATCTTCAGTTCAGGGTTGTTATTGTTAACAAAACCGAAAACTTTTTCAAGTTTTAAGTTAACTGAAAATAAAATACATATGAAAAAACCTACTGTATTTCAGCTAGTTGCCAAGGAAACATTTCTCATTTTCATTCCGTTTAACTTGATGTACTAAAATAACTAAAAATAAAACTCAAATAAAAATGAATAAAAACTAATAAAAAAACGGCAAAAACACACAACAAAAATTACTAAAACTTTAAATAAAATCAAAATATTTAAAATATGAATAAAAACTATAATAGTATCTCAGTGATACTAAAATAACACTGTTGACAAATATAGGTAGGACTTTACTATAAGGTTTTATTTGTTAACATTAGTTAACCAAATTAGTTAACATGAACTAACAATGAACAGTTGCATTTTTATTAATTAACGTTAATGAGACCGTATTGTAAAATATTACCAACATAAATTGCATACTTATTTCTTATACACTAAAACTGAAGTTTCTTATAAATATATTTCTCATAAATTATTTAAATAATTTTTTTAACGAAGCAAGTAGTATTTGTAGAAGTTTGTTTCTGCAATGGAATAAAAAAATAAAATAGGTAATTGCGATTTTCTCAGAATTCGAGTTAGAAACTCGTAATTGCATACAGTTTACAATTGCAACTTTTTATCTCACAATTTTGACTTTTTTAGTTTATATCTTAAAACTAATTCTTAAAAAAGACTGTATTGTGAGATATGAACTCAGAATTGTGAGAAAAAAATCCCAAGGCTGAAACCAATGTTATGCATGAGTATGAGGACCCATTTATACCTATAGTAAAATAAATAAATAAATAAATACATACATACATAAAGTTTGTGACTATTTCTTGTGACTACAACAATATTTCTCATTAATTCATATCCCAAAATTCACATTTTTGTTTATTACAATATATTTTTTTAATCTAATCTGTTTTATTTTCCACTCTGAAGCAGAAACGGACATCCATAAAATCACACATCTTCAATAGTTTTCAAAAGCATCCCAGGATGCACCTCATGAGCAGAGCTATAATCTAAACGGCTCAAACATAGTTTTCATTTCTCACATGTTTTGCTCACTACGTACATACTTCCATCTGTGGTATTTCATAGCTTTGATACCTTAATATTATTCTAAAATAAGAAAATCCTAATAAAGAATAAATAGAAGTGTCCAGACTTTAGACTGGTAGTACCTCAGTCTGTGTTTTGTATGAAGTCTCAGAGGTCAGAGGTTAAGCTCATGCACACATCTCATTAAGCCGGCCCATGGTCCGATAGCACGCAACTATGCTAAGCATGCTATTGATGACTTCCTTTAATATCGCTGCTGGCAGCATTCGGGACATTCCAAGTGGTACAGTGGGACGGGGCGAGCGTGCCGCAGTGTGTTTGAAAGGGCCGTGTGTTTGAGGGGAGCGTTTAGGTTTAAAGGCAGCACAGACCATGTAATGTCTATATTTCTGCAGGCGGGTGTAAGTGAGTCTATTTTGAGAGTTTTAAGGTCCGAAAGCACCTTTCAGAGTTGGTGAAAAAAGCATAACTATGTTCATAGGCAGTTTTGATATATTTTGGGGACTAAAGTGAACCTTTTACATCTGCAAATTCTCGCACTTAAGCCTTCTGGGAAAGAAAATAAACAGGAGAAGGATCGTGAGCACTGTTGTCGAAGAAACATTCCTTTGGCTGGAAAGTCAAAACTTTTGATTCCAAACCTCCTTTTACTTATTCACTCTAAATGTAGAACATGTAGAACATGTATTATATATATATTGCATTTTGACATTTTCATAACAATTAAGCACATCACCCCCATTCACATTACTGTAATGTGAAATATATATATCTATATATTGATTTAATTTCTTTTTTGTTTTTTTTGTTTATCCATAACACAGGGATTATCTTCACTTATATCTTCACACAATTATCTTCACTTCAATTTTATTCACATTAGTGTAAAAATATAAATAGATCAAATATAAATATTAGTAAATATTAGTAAGTTGCCATGGCAACAAACTAAGTTTAAGTTGACATATTCAGCAAAACGGAAAAAAAGAGAAATTAAAATTTAAAAAATAATAAAAATTATAAAGGCACAGAAAAATGACTGAAACAAAAAAAACAAACAAAAAACTCCATCCGGACAGCCGAATCCCTCACAATCTTCAAGAAACAACCGAAAACTCATCTCTTCCGTGAGCATCTAACTGCATCCTCATAAAAAAAATACAAATAAATAATTCTATGCCTTCACTTTTTCTATTCTATTATATCCTTTATCCCTTCCTGTCCTAGCTTTTACTATTTTGAACGAAGACTGACAACTTGAATAATGGGTACTTCTCGCGTTTATTGCCATCTTATGATAAATCGCTTCTTGTATTCCTCAACTGTAAGTCGCTTCGGATAAAAGCGTCTGCCAAATGAATAAATGTCAATAAAAACAAAATATTAATAAAAACTATAATAGTGTATAAATAAAACTAAAATAACACTGCTTCACATATCTGCTTTTGAGTGCAAGGCTGTGTTTATTTCCACCGTAAGTACGTTTAAACAAATAAACAGGTCAAAAGAGTTTTCTGTGGTCACTGACATTCTGATACTGAACTCAAAGCATTCGTTATCATACATTCCTTATTATGCATTGATTTGAAATTGATAATTTAATACACTGATTACACTTCATTTTACTTAGCATATTGTTTCTGACAGTATTCCACAATGATGCAAACTGTCCGAACAATCTTCAGCATATTTTTGAACAGTGGTGGGGAAAGTTACTTTTAAAAGTAATGCATTACAATATTGCGTTACTCCCTAAAAAGTAACTAATTATGTTACTTAGTTACTTTTTATGGAAAGTAATGCGTTACGTTACTTTTGCGTTACTTTTTAAATATGAGCAGGGCTTGATTGTTTTTAATATAAGAAGTTCTGTTTATAGCAAATGTAAAAGCCCTTTCACACCAAAAAGTGTAATGAATAAACCTCAGGCTGAAGCAAAAGTAAATTCACGTCTGTACAGTAGAACACAGGAGAAGAAGGTTCAACACTCTTCAGCAATAAAAAAAAAAATGAAACACAATTGTTAGTTTATCTAAAGTAATTTTTGCTTATTAGTATGGTTGAACTGGATCAAAGGTTAGCAGCAAAGACATTAGTTAATAAAATGGGATTAGATACATTTGTGTTATTTAACATATTTAATTATTGCAGGTTTGCATCATATTCTGAGTTTGCATTTCACTGTTTTAATTCATTTGGATGAATACTAAGGCCCCGATCACACAGAACGCCTTTTTTGAACTGTTTTCGGTTGGCAGTGAGCGTTCTGCGCGCTGTTTATGCGCCCTGTGCGCCTCGCGTTTTCGCCGCCTGCTGCGCCTCGCGTTTTTGCGCCTGAAGTTGAAAAAAAGCAACTCAACTTAAAAGTCACCAAAAAAAGGCAGTGTGGTGCACCTCGCATTTTCAGACCTAAAAAACGCGTTCGGTGTGATCGGGGCCTAAATCAGTTTTTTTTGCGAGTGGGATGAATTAATGCACATTCACATTTAGTCTAGAACTACAGTAGCATCATGTTCACACAGCGCACACAACGCCTCTGCACTTCTGATTTCTCCCAATATGCGGACAGGAGACTTGTCAGTCAATAAATGGGAAAACATTTAAAACAATAAATGGGAAAACACTTTTTTGAAAAAGTAACTCTGATATTTTCTTGTAAATTAAAAAGTAATGCGTTACTTTACTAGTTACTTGAAAAAAGTAATCTGATTACGTAACTCGCGTTACTTGTAATGCGTTACCCCCAACTCTGTTTTTGAAAACATTTATGAATCATCTAAACCAGATACTCCACCACAGCATTACACCCTATACTTACATCACTACTCTTTTATTATAGAAATAACCACAAATCAAATCAAAAGCAAGTGGTTTGAGGCACCACTGCATCAGCTCTTCAGGGATCTCTGCCTTAACATGTGTAGCTAACAGTGCTCTATCTGCTCATCTCTGGTGAACATGTGTTAACACTTCTTCTGTCCACGGGCCTCTCAAGCATGCTCTCACTGTCCATTACAGATATTTACAGCAGCGGCAGTAAATTCCCATCTAGAGCAGATGGAAGTTTGCCTCCCGCAGCTGCTGCAGACAGATGTTGCATGGCACAGTAGCTGTTGTAAACCTAACCGACCTCACAACCGTTTACGATCAGATACTGTGAATGTGACAGCGGCCGAATAAGAGAACGCAGTTTAGATGAACTGGTTTCAGAAGCCACTCAACATTCCCTTCCTCTGTTTGTTAACATTCCAGGAGATCGGTTTCATTTTACTGTGCCATTCTGTACAGGAAATAGGGAAGAATGTGGGCTCGTTTAATTCCGTCAACAATTCAGGCGTTTTCCATGGACACATAATCCTCAGCTCTGTACAGACACGGAGATAAGAATCTGGGACATTTCAACTATTTCTTTCATTCTGCCTTAATTAGGACTGCAAATCCACGATAAAGACGGTATTCTAGATAATACAATAAGTGGCTTTACAAGACACAACCATTCAGGATGAATGTCATGAAATCAAACATGTTTGGGTCATTTTCACCCCAAAATCAAAATAAATTATTATTATTATTTTTTGCTTTGTGACATTATTTTCATGACAGGATGGATGGATAAATAAATAAACAGAATGCCTTTAGTTTATGTTGATTTAAATCATTGATTTAAGTTGTATATATAAAAAATATTTTATTACTTTTTTACTATATTTATTTTTTATTTCATAAAAACTGCCATAGAAAGAACTATCAAAAATAATGAAATCTGCAAAAAATAAAAAGCTGATTTAGTGGCTTTACAAAACACAACCATTCAGGGTGAATCTAATGAAACCAAACATTTTGGGGTCATATTTCACCATAAAAATGAAAAGAAAAGTCAAAAACGAAAAGATATTTTGCACTGTGACATTATTTTCATGACAGCATATAATTATTTATTGTGTAATAATTATACAATTATAATAATTATCGTATTGCCTTTATGTTGCATTAAATCACTTGTTAAAATGATTGTATTACATTTTTTATGTTAATTTTAATTCCATAAAATATTTGGAAAGGCCTGGGTTCACTTTGGTAATGTAAATCTTTTGTTTAATTGTCCTAAAAATAGGATCCATTTTCTGTATACCAAATATATTTTAATTTCTAATTTTAAGATTAGTAGCATTAAGTCAAGTCACCTTAACTTATATAGCGCTTTATACAATACAGATTTACAATGTTAAACAGGCCAACATTTATTTGGGATGATTTGCCGTTAAACCTGTTTATTGTGAACTGTAACATCATTGATCCCAGCTAATCAGAGAACAAACATTGGTCAGTACATAAGACTGTTGTCTTTCACACAGATGTGAGCGTGTGCACCTGTAACCCGTGTCAGAATGGCGGCACCTGTGTGGAGGCTCTGAACCAGTACAAGTGCACCTGTCCACACAACTGGAGCGGGAGTCAATGTCAATACCAGACGCAGACAGGTCTGTGTTTCATTAATCTATTCTATACGTGTCAACGGCAGACAGGAGGACGGGACAGAAGGGAATCTGGAACATATCAACTAGGGGTGGGTGATGTGACTAAAATATTATTTCAGGAAGGATCGGTGACCCACGATCTTATTGTGATTCTATTTTATGCTAGTTTTTAAAGGGATAGTTCACCCAAAAATGAAAGTTCTGTCATCATTTACTCACTCTCAAGCTGTTCCAAATCTGTATGAGTTTCTTTCTTCTGCTGAACACAAAAGAAGTAGTTATTCTGAAGAATGTTGGCAACCAAACAGTTGACGGTAGCCACTGACTTCCATAGTATGACAAAAAAAAAATGGTTACCCACCAGTGTTGGGGAAAGTTACTTTTAAAAGTAATGCATTACAATATCATGTTACTCCCTAAAAAAGTAACTAATTGCATGCAAATACAACAGGCAGAAGGAAATGCAAATTCTCGTCTGTACAGTAGAGGGCGCAGCTCAAACAAACCATTCTGACTGCATGAAGAATAGGATGCAGGAGAAGAAAGTTCAACACTCTTCAGCAATAAAAAAAAATGAAACACAAATGTTAAAATCTAAAATCATTTTTGCTTATTAGTATGGTTGAATTGGATCATCAAATGTCAGCAGCAAAGACATTGATTATTAAAATGGGATTAAATACATAAAGGATATTTGTGTTATTTATCATTTAATTATTGCAGGTTTGCATATTTAGAGTTTGCATTTCACTGTTTTTATTCATTTTGAGGAATACTGAATCTGTTTTTGTGCGAGTGATGTGAGTAAATGCATGTTCACATTTAGTGTATAACTACAGTAACAATCATGTTTACAAGGCGCACGCAACGCCTCTGCACTCACTCCTGATTTCTCTCAACAGGAGAGCTGTCAGTCAATCAATGGCAAAACAAAGTGAATTGAAAAGTAATGTGTTACTTTACTAGTTACTTGAAAAAAAGTAATCTGATTACGTAACTGGTAATGCGTTACCGCCAACACTGTTACAACATTTTTGGATTAGATTGAAAAGTAGGTAGTGGACGGATCACCCACCCCTGATATAAACCACACATCCATGCCTAAAAATTAAAAACCCACTAACATCATGGTGGGGACTTCTTCAGAAAATGCAAAAAAAAATACTTTTGCAATTCCAAATGGAGCTGCTAATAGTGAAGCATGACACACTTCACCTTTAACCTGTGTTCCGGTCTTTAAATGAAAGCATGCATGTGAATATCTGTGTGTTTGTGGGAGGTTAAGCCTCCTCTTTTCCATTTCCTCTCTGTGTCTCTCAGCCCCTCCGGAGTGGAGCGTCATGAATGACCCGGCCTTCAGCCGCAAGCCCCGCTGTGCCAAAGTGGACCGAGCTCAGCACTGCAGCTGTGACGCTGGCTTCCACATGAGCGGCACCTCAGACAACAGCATCTGTCAGGGTGGGTCCATCAAACAACCACATATAGGGATTTTGGTAAAGATCTCAGGATGCATTAAAGCAATAAACTGCTGGAGGCTGTCCGTTACACTGATTATACCAGTAAATGCTAAATGTATTATTAACAATAATTATAAGATGACATAAGGGCCACTTTAACATGTCAGATCAGGTAAAAATAACTCTTTAAGTCAGGGATTTCCAAACCTTTTTGTCAGCCAAACCCCTCTAACCTAAAATATTTACTATAAACAGTTAATATTTCAATAATTTAACAACACATTCGCATGTTTACAGTTCTTGATTAATGGTCACATGACATGTAGGTAAAAAAAATAAAAATTGAATTCCATATTTAGTGTTTCATTATGATTGCTTTTATATTTTTAATTATAATTTTAAATTTTTATGATTTCATTAATTATTAGCTTTTTCATCAAAGGTGTAGCTTCTTACAGTAGGGTACAACAGGCATAATAATTGACATGATAATAAATAACAGGCTGACTTTTCCACTTGTTGACATGACATGGTTAGATTCAGATGGTGATAACATCACCATATCTACAATCGAACCAGCATATTTAAAAATACGATATGAATCATATCATATAATGAAATATCATATTTATTGTTACAACTATAAAGCCATATTAAGTTATTATGGGATCTCTTTCACAGCTTTCAGAATGTTTACTTTTTTAAATGAACATTTTTATGTTTATTGAACAAAAATAAATCTTTTATTTATCAAAATAAACAGACAATAGCACAAACCTTGCTGAAGTGGTTGTTTTGAACAGCATTAACTTAGACGTTATGCAAAACATATTACTTGAGTATTTGTATCAATGCGTGATTTTTAAACAAAACAAACACTTTTATGATTTATTTTCCCACAAGATGTGTTGTCTGTTTTCTGCAATTATATACTATAGGAGTAGTTCAAAGAATATTTTCTCTAAGGTGTGCCTTTAGCCCTGTTGTACCCTATATTTTATTTTCCTTTCTGTCACTGTCTCTTGTCAAATCCACACATGTAATCATATGTTGAGTTATTATGTGTGCATGTGCCCAGATGTGAATGAATGTGAGGTGTATAAGGCTGACCGTGGTGGGCCTCTGTGTGGTCACACCTGTGTAAACGTCCCGGGATCGTACCACTGCTCCTGTCCCACCGGATACAAGCTGCTCGCTGATGGAAGAAACTGTGAGGGTGAGTGACAAACGCCTGTAGTGTTTTACAGCCTGATGTCACAGGACAGTAAGAAATAATTCAACTAAAAATAAACATCCTGACATTATTTACTCACCCTCATGTCGGTCCAAACCCGTATAACGTCTTTGCTGAAAGATCCTCTATTTTTAGTGGTTTGAATGTGAATCTAAAAAAGCGACAGGCAGGACATACTCTGTGAAAGTAATTTGGACACCTTACAAAGACCTCCAGGGGTAAATGAAGTGGGCAGGTGAAGACAAATAATGAGGACATGGAAGAGAAGCGGTTGATTCAGGTTTTGGCTGGTGAGGCTTAGGAACATTTGGAGAACAAAAGTGAGAGATCATCCAGCAGTGTTGATATGAATCAATCTTGCAAATAAAATAAAATAAAAATTATTTTCGGTAGTAGCATTAATTTGAAGAAAAAAAAAAACTAAAAAAGTGAACTAAAATATATAATGTATTTGACATCACTAATCGACCTGTCATTTTTTTTGGACAACTAGTCGATTTTCGTGACCCATCCCTAATATTTATGTAGTGTAAGTTTGATATTTAAATTAGGGTATCTTGTTGTTGTCAGACTCTGTTCCATGTTTTGTGTGTGTCCTGCTCCCCATGTGCCTTCCCATGCCCTTATTTGGTTAGTTTCCTGTTCCTGTCCTGATTAGTTTATTTCAGTTGTCCCAGGTGTTTCCCTTGGTTTTATTGCTCCCATGTGTGTCTCGTCATCCCCTCCTCCTGTGTGTGTGTATAAAATGTGTTCCCAGTCCCAAGTTCTCTGTCCGCTGTTGTACGTCTTCCTGTAAACGTCTTCCTGAGTTCGTCTCCCTTGGTTCCTGTAAATAAAGTCTTGTCAACATATTCTCCATTGTCTCCTCGTCCCTCGTGTGTGTGCAACGTGACAGTTGTATTATTTGTATGTATTGTCAATTTTTTTTTTTTTTGTGCTACATGAAGCAAAAAATAAATGCCATTATTCTGATGTTTTGTATTTCCTCCTTGAATAGTTTAATTGCCATTTGCTACTTTGTATTAGTAACTTGTTGTGTAGCTAACTGTTTTTAAACAGCAGATTACCTTTCTAGTTGAAATTCTGATGGTCTTAGAATAAAATTGTAAATAAAATAAAATATTTATAATTTTATTCTGAATTTCAAATCGAAAATTAAATATTTTATTCTGCCATGTGGAAGAAATTTGACTTGAATACAGGAGTTTCAGGAGTTAACTATGTGTTTAAAGAGCAGATAATTTTCTAGTTTAAATTATGAATATCTTAGAATAAAATAATAAATTAAATTAAATATTTTATCATATAGATAATCTGAAAGTAATTTCTTGCAACTAGTGAATGA
Source organism: Sinocyclocheilus anshuiensis (assembly GCF_001515605.1). Taxonomy (NCBI): domain Eukaryota; kingdom Metazoa; phylum Chordata; class Actinopteri; order Cypriniformes; family Cyprinidae; genus Sinocyclocheilus; species Sinocyclocheilus anshuiensis. The sequence continues at coordinate 95,162 of NW_015536465.1, read as the reverse complement.
AATGCTTTCTATTTTAGAAAAATAAAATAAAATAATATTTTATTCTAAAATAAAAAGCGTTTCATTGGGCATGTGGAAGAAATGTGGCTCGATTACGAATGTTTGTCTATATACAGCAAATAGACAGGGTAACAAAGATAGCAATATATAAAATAAGGTATGAAGACAATATGCAGATACTAATAATTGATGTATGTAAAATGTATGCATATAACTTGCATGAAATTGTATGTAATGCTATGGAGTATTGGATGTGCAATGATGCGGGTCAGTACTAATCATGAGATACAGATTTTGAATAATAATTATAGAAGTATATTTTAAGGACACATCGATTTTAGATATTGCACAAGTGATTGAAAACTTTCATGTAAACCAAGTATTTCAACACAGGTGACACTATTACAAAGATGATCTCACTCAGAAATCCAGCCAGGAACACGTCTACCATTAGAGAACTGTACGCAAATCAGATTTAAAGTCCAAACAAACAGTGCCTCGTGTAGCCAGCATTTCCAACTCTCTTTCACTCTATTATTTCTCCCCTCTCTGAATCTAATGTGTCCCTTTCCTCCGGGTGCTCCAGATGTGGATGAATGTCTTACACAAAAGCACAACTGCAGCCGTGGCACCACCTGTATCAACACCGGAGGAGGTTTCCAGTGCGTTAACCCCGAGTGTCCACGCTCGCACGGCAATGTCAGCTACGTGAAGACGTCACCTTTGTGAGTGAGCATACAGCATGCACACCTAGTGAGCTGCCTTATTACCTACTGCATACAACTCTAAGCCATGTCCACACGTACACGGGTATTTTTAAAAACGGAGTTTTTCCTTCTTCCGTTTTAAAAAAAATCTCCGTCCACATGAAAACGCAAACGCATGCTATGAAGCACTGTCAAGAGCATGCCAAACCAACAGGTGGCGATATAATCTCAACCGTAAAAGCCATATTGGCCAATCAGAAGCCTGAAAAAGTTTCCAGTAGGCGGAGATAACAGTGCAGGCTCCGACGTCACAAGCCAAAAACTCCTCGGTTTCGCTGTCTACACGCCAACACTGCAACCGGAGTTTTTGAAAATCTTCACCCTGGCAGGCGTTTTCAAAAATCAGTAACCTGGTGCTGCGTTTGCGTGTGGACGAATGGCCAAACCGCGTAGAAAAAGCTGCGGTTTTAAAAATAACCGTGTTCGTGTGGACAGGGCCTAATGGAACCTGCTTTACAAACAAGTAAATACCACACCGGAGACTTGACAACTGATTCCAATATAAGTGGTCTTATGAATAAGTCTGACGTTAGCAGGTTACTAAACTAAGTGAAAAGTGAACAGAAATCTAATCATAATTATGGGATAAAAGTTGGATTTATGGCATACTACGTCAAAATTCTGAGATAAAATTATCTTAAGAATTAAGTCAAAATTCTGAGATAAAAGGTCAGTTCTGACAAAAAGTAGATTTTAAAAATAATTTAATAATCTCACAATTTTGACTTATGTAAATCTTCATGAAAATTAATTTAAATCTCAATTATGACTTAGCAAGTCAAAATTCTATATAATGTAAATATTATATCAATTATTATTTATAATTAAAATAAACAGTATATAATTAAATGTATATGTATTAGGGGTGGGAATCACCAGAGGCCCCACGATACGATATTATCACGATGCAATATTATTGCGATTTTAAATATATTGTGATATTCTGTGATATATTTCAATTTATTACCTTTTTTCCAACTTCAATTTATGTCCCCAAATGAAAACTTTGGCAACATCTGTTTTAATTAAAAAGAACATTTCTCAGTTTGTTTATCTCACTTCAATTTTATTGCTGCAGTGCAAAATGGTATTGTCAAGCAGACAAACTGACCAACACTTTCATGAAAACCTGTCATAAATGTTGTATGCACCTGGCAAACTCAACTATTTGTATTACAGTCTTAATTAAATGTAAACAGGTGCACCGCTGTGCTACTGTGCTAATGCAACTTAAACTTGTACAAAAAAGTTGTGCAGACCCTTCAGCAATTGGGGCATTTGAAAGTAAATTACTGTTAAATTTAAAATAAATAAAACATAGTCTTACATTGAAATAAAAATGTTACATTTAAATTAAACATAACATGTACTCTTAAAGTGAACAATGTGCTACAACAGGTATACTACGCACTGCTGTGCTCTTAGAGTATTTTACTTTCATTCATTCCACGGTCTGTTGGAATTCTTGATTCTGATTAGCTGGCAGATATGCATTAAAACCGTAAAAAGTCAGTTTAATCACCGTTCTATATTAATGCACCACTGCTTTAATGTGTACGTACACACAAACGCACACACACAACACTCGCACAGAGAGAGAGAGATCGGACACCCCGCTGCACACACAGAAACGTTCAGGAGTAGGCCAACATAAACTTGCTGCCAACTCTGCCCCGCGACTTTTAATAATAAAACCGCTTAGATCACTGCATTATATTCCTCAGCAACAAGGAGGTCACACACACAACTGTCATCTTCCTCTCTTTCTCTCACTCGAACAACCGATCGATAATTAATTAAAATAAATGTTATAATTCTGAAACTGACAAAAATAACCGTAATTTTTACCTAGTCGGTCAAATATTGTGCTGCAAAGAGCAATACTAGTTTTAACTTGTCTATAACTTGGCAAATGACCATGGAATAAGCGGGATAATCAACGGCTTGCCATGCATTAAAGGATTTTAGAAAAAAACTCAACACCACCATCTACTGGACTGTAAAAAAATTGATTTTATTACTCTACCAAATGGTATAATAAAAGATCGATACTTGGCGTCCATGTATCGATACAGTATTGCCGCATAAAATATCGCGATACTATACTGTATCAATTTTCCCCCACCCCTAATATGTATTCATTTATTATATGTATTATTATTAATAAATATATATTATTATATTTCATATTTATGTTTAGTAATTGATATATATATATAAAATAATTTATTTAATGCATGTATATATATATTTTTTTATTGTATATATATAATATATAATAAAAGTAGTCCATACAACTCACAATATAATTAAATAATACAATAACTTTGAGTGTTTGAGTGGAGAACAGACCGATATTTATCACATCGAATCTGCCTTTGGTCACTTTGAACTATTGCTCTATACAAAAGATCTATGTGATGATTTTGTAAATTTGAGTTTTAACAGCACAACAGGTGAGTATATAATGACAAGAATTTTCATTTTTCTTTTAATAGCATTCTTAAAGCTTCTTTGCATGTGATGATTTGGAGTAGAAAACGCGAGAAAATGACAGACCAAAGCATGTTTTTCAGCTTGTGTTTCTATAGCAAGCACAAATGTCTGTCTCCTGGAGTCCCTCACAGCGCTGGGGGCCACGAATGCCTCCTCTAAATCACTGGCCACTTGCTTGCGGTGTAATTTAAGTGGGTTACAACCATTTGTTTTTCTTGCATGACACTTTTATGCTTGTTTATTATGTAAGCTGTTTTTAAGCTGTGAATAGGCCCTTTGTGTTCTGCTAAATGCGAGAAGCTGTGATCTGTAAGTCACTAAACCTTTCAGGCACACATGCTTCTTTGTAAAAGCACCAGAAATATGTAAAAGCATAACTCTGGCATGGTAGTATGTTAGTATGCATTTCATATTGAATATATGAATACTGAAAATAAACTGTAAGGAGATTGATCACTGTTAAACCTGCTTAAAATCCTTTTAAGCAGGCACTGGAAGTAATTTTTCAAGGAATCAGGGTTTAGCTGGTTAGCATGGTCCAGTTAGTCCCTGCTGGTGGATGCTGGTAACTACACCATCTGGAAGCAAAAAGATTTTTTTCCATTGACAGTCATTTAAATATAGAAGCCTATTTCTGCTACATAAGGAAAAAAAATGCTTAACCAAACCAAATGCTTAGACAAATTACTATTGTGAGATTAAAACGCTGTAATTCGGAGAGAAAACGTCCAAATTATGAGATTCATAGTAACAAGTCAAAATTACTACATACTAAGCCATAGTTATGCATTGGTGGAAAGAGTACTGAAAAAATGTACTCAAGTAAAAGTACCATTACATTCCAAAAAATGTAGTGTGAGTAGAGTAAAAAGTACTTGTCCAAAAAAACTACTTGAGTAAGAGCAAAAGAGTAGCTTGTTTAAAAGTACTCATGAGTAGTCAATAGTGAGTACTGAGCTGCGGATTAAACCCCTTATAATAAACACTCTACACTGCAATTTAAACATTTAGAAAACGTTGTACATACTGTAATTCACATTATCTTTCATTGTTTGTCAGAAAGAGTGAAGAATATCTATCATCCAGCAGTTTTAAATTTGACAGCCAACTCTTTAAAATACATCAAAACAACACAGAAAAACTTTTATGATGAAAAGTGATGAAAAGATGAAAGATGAGTTATTCTCGGTACACTCATAACCATTTAAATCATAATGTTTGAAAAAACAGATTTAAAATCAGGTGTAAGGCCACTGAGACAAAGCATGCTATTGTTGCACATAAAATATTAATGTTTAGAACAATGCAAAGAAAACAAAACCATTAGAAACTCATACCAGAGTTCATCACACACAATGAGATGGATGAAAAAGAGAGATTAAAAAAATAATTTCTCTCCCAAACAGTGGCAGATTTATAATTTTGTGGTAAAGAAATGAGAATGATACTTTGTTACAATTTAGTCATAAATGCACATTGATATAGAAGGGGGCATCATCACCTACCTTTTACACAGCTTGTTTTGCTGATAATACAATTTGTAAGGAAAAAATTGCATTAAATAGGGAAGTATTTCCGGGTAGACTTTTTCAAAAGAAAACACACACGCGGCACACAATCTATCAGCAGCATCTACAACAGAATGGAACAAAAAATGTTCCATTCTGTTGTAGATAAAAGTGTTGAACTTGAAAAATGTTTTTGCGCGTGTGCACTTGCTAAAAAGCGTTTTAAAGAGTCCCAAACACACTTTTTCATAGAAGCTGTGAAGGACTCAAACTCATCAGGAGTCAATGAGTCGACTTCTCCAGTGACTGCTGCAGATGTTTGATCATGTTTGTGCATCTCTCTATGAACTCAAGTAAATGGGAGTGGAATTTACCGCATTATGAACGTGACACTCGCGGGAGTAATTAACATTGTACGCAATACCCGCAACCTCATGCCAAACTTCAGGCCCTGTAGATAGACTAGAAAATACAGATCATTTAGTAAGCAGAAATCTGAAATTTACCTTAACATATTAGAGGAAGATGCTGATAACTCTGAATTGATGATTGAATGCGCTTCCAGCAGCCATGATTAACAGCAGCTGACGGTTATAGTTTTCTATGAGCAATTTGATCTGACAAGAGTCACGGGACCGATTGCTCTCTCTATCCAATCACGTTGATGGATAAAAATAAAATTAAAACAAACATGTAACGACTCGCACCTCACACGTCCTGAAAAGTGAAGCTGTGGGCTCTTTGATCGCTCCCTGGTGGCTGGCTGCAGTACAGGTCATAAACCCCGCCCTCTCCATGTAAACGAATGGGACTTGAGTCAAAATAAAAAAAATTATTACATTTCTAATACAATTTTCCAAAAGATGGTAATTTTGGTAATTGAAGTTCCCTTTCAGTCAGTCACGTTCCGCTTTTTTGCTCCTCAGTTCAGTTCCCCATGGCGAACCCTGGTGGAGTCATGACTCCAAGCAACGCAGACTCTGGCTCCAAGCGAATCTCTACTGCGCAGACTCTGGCTCCAAGCGAATCTCTACTGCGCAGACTCAGGCTCCAAATGACGTCAATTACTCAAGATGGCAGCGGCTATCATGCTTTGGCTTCACTTTTCTATGGTGGAAGGAAGTGGAGACGCGTCGTCCATCTTTTTTTTACAGTCTATGCCACGAACGGAGGGAAAATAGCGGAGTAAAAAAACAGATAGTAGGCCTAAGTAAAAGTACACAATTTTTAAACTACTCAAAAAAGTACAATTTCTGATTAAAAAAATGCTTACAGTAACGTGAGTATTTGTAATTTGTTACTTATTCACACCCCTGTAATTATGAGATGAAAAGACATACTAAGTCATAATTATGAGATAATTATTAGGTAAATTATGAGATAAGACAAAATTATGACATGTCAAAATTGACATACTAAGTCATGATTATGAGATGAAAAAAAAACAGAATTATGACATTAAGTCATAATTATGAGATAAAAGTCTGAATTATGACATACCAAGTCATAATAATGAGATAAAAGTTGGAATTATGACATAATTAGTATATAATAATTCCAACTTTTACATCATAATTATGACTTAGTATGTCATTATGAGATTAAAAAAAGTCCAAATTAAACATACTAAGTCATAATCAAGATGAAATAGAAGAGTCAAAATTATGAGATTGCATAAATGTAACTATATATATGACTTAGTATATAATAATTCCAAGTTTCTCATAATTATGACTAAGTCATATAGTTCAAATTATGTAATGTCATCATTTTTACTTTTCAATTTCATCTAAATTATGACTTAGTATGTTTAATTTGGACTTTGTATCTCATAATGACATACTAAATCATAATTATGAGATAAAAGTCAGAATTATTAGCCTATATACTAAGTCATATAGTTAAAATTTTGTAATCTCATAATTTTTACTTCAATTTCATCTCAATTATGACTTCGTATGTTTAATTTGGACTTTTTACCTCAGTGAAGTCACAAATATGAGATAAAAGTCAAAATTATGACAGTCATAATTATGAGTAGTCTCATAATGTTGACTTCAGTTTCATCTCAATTATGACTTGGTATGTTATAATCTTGACTTTACATCTCATCATGATGACCTAGTATGTCATATTTATGTGACTCATAATTATGATGTAGTATGTCAATTTACATTTTTTATTTCATAACTATGAAATAAATGTCAGAATTATGAATTACCAAAGCATGATTTTTTTTGTCTTTTATGGTGGAAATGAGGTTCCATATTTAAAAGTGGCTATGCAGTCTGACAGATTATTTTGCAAGCAACCTATAAATCACAAATATTTCATTATGTAATATGTTTTATCATAGCTCTTAAAAATGTGAACTGTGATAATCGCTTAAGTAAAGTTCTTGGGACTGTGTGTGCTTGATCACTAAACTAGGTTTTGGAACTGATCTGTAGTGTTTAATGATCCACAGCCAGTGTGAAAGGAATCCCTGTCCCATGGAGAGCCACTCCTGTCCGCTTGCCGCTAAGACCATTTCTTACCACTACCTGTCTCTGCCGTCCAACCTGCGCACCCCGGCCACCCTGTTCCGCATGGCCACCGCAACAGCTCCGGGTCGGCCGGGTCCGGACAGCCTTCGCTTTGGCATCGCAGGTGGAGGTGACGCCCGGAGCATGTTCGTGATGCAGCGCTCAGACCGTCAGACCGGAGAGCTAATCCTGGTCCAGCCGCTGCGAGGCCCACAGGAGCTCAGTGTGGAGGTGGAGATGTCCGAATACGCCGACCGCGCATTCCAAGCCAAACATCTGGCGCAGGTCAACCTTCTGATTTCACCCTACGAGTTCTGAAGAGGCTGGTCGCTGTCTAAATTGAGTGTTGATGTTTAGACTTGAAGAGGAAAGAATGTTTTCCTTGTTGCTAAAGCTGACTGATAGAGTTGTTCTCAGATATTGATGCTGGAATAGCGCAAAACTGTAAGATATAGAAAGTACAGTGGAAAGTCATGCTCATATGGAAGTGAAATTATGATCTTTAAGGTAATAACGCTAAATAAAAAATCATATAAAATGCTTTTGCTTTACATGTTAATACATTTCATGGTTAAAGATTAAGTGTGTAATTTTTTTCTGTTATAATACTTTCTCTTGTCACAATTGAATATACTTTTGTGCTAGATATCTGTTTTTAAAATCAAATGTAAGACTTTTAAAGACATTTTTAAGACCTGCACAGATAAAATGAATACTGTATGTCCAAACAGAACAAACCTCAGATTCTTTTACTAATTTACGCACTCACGTATTTAATTAAATCATATCCATTTAAAGTTTAATAATCACATTAGGCCAATTTATGAGTCATTTTTTTCCATCCCCAAATTTAAGACCTTTTAAAATGACTTTTGTTATACCATTTAAGATTTTTTAACTTTACATTTGATCAAAAAAAGGTCAGAAAAATTACACACTTGACCTTCGATAAACCATTTCAGAAATCTCATTTCTCATTTCTTTCACAAATCTCCTTTCTTTTAATTGTGTTTAGCAATATAGGTTGATGCAAGTGGAAAACAGTAGAGTAAAGCGTATAATGCACGTGAAAGAAAAAACAAGTGGTAAAAAGTTGCAAATGCTGGGAATTAAATACAACGGGAGCTTTATAATTGGTTCGAACAATCAGTAAGGAAAAGAAAATGGGACTGTGTTTAAGAGCCAAAGAATGAAAGTCTAAAGACACAAACATCAGCTAAACCTGATGAACAGAACAGTAAGTCATTTCTTGTTTTTATTTCCTTCTTCTGCTTCAGTACATGGTTAATTTCAGCTGGTAAATATGCACTGCTGTCAATCAACGGGGTTTAAACAGACTGAAATGAACAACAGCACTTCTTAGCATCTACCTACATGAGAAAAGTGCCTTTTTTAATTATTGTTCCTTTATGTTTGTTGGATGTTTTATAATAAGAACGAAGTCTGAACATTGCATTTTTTTGTAATTATGCATTTGAATATGATATATATTGCTATTTGCGTCTGTCGCTCATGTTATATCAGGTTTGGTATCAAATACTGAAATCAATGGCTGTTTCACACATTATTGCATTTAATTTCTGTCTTGCACACACATGTTGAATGTTTCTTAATTAAAGTCAGAAATTCATTTTTTCTGTGTGTTTTGATGTCTTTCTCTGGTTTCTTTGATCTCACACAGAACAATCTGCAAATTACCAATAAATTAATCAAAATTAAAACAAAGTCGCCTGACGCTAGCATTATTCATCTCTTTGATGTTGTTTTGATGCAGGCCATTTCAAATGTTAATTTGAATTCATTATTAAAAGGACAGTAAACCTATTTAAATTTAAACCAAACGTTTGTTCCATGCAGAGTGCAGAGTGAGTAAATGTTGATAAAATGTTCAGTTTTGGGTGAACTGTCCCTTTAAGTTAATTAGCATATACACTACCGTTCAAACGTTTCTGGTCAGTAAGACTTTTATAAAGATATAAAAGGATGCAGCCATTAAAGTGATCAAAAGTGACAGTAAAGACCTTTATAATAATAATAATATAATAGAGAATTCTATTTCAAATAAATGCTGTTCTTTTGAACTTTCTTTTCATCAAATAAACATTAAGACAAATGTATGACAATTTCCACAAACAAAAGTACAAATTGAAGCATCACAACTGTTTTCAACATTGATAATAATAATAAAAATAATAAATGTTTCTTGAGCCACGAAGCAGCATATTAGAATGATTTCTGAAGGATCATGTGACACTGAAGACTGGAGTAATGATGCTGAAAATACAGCTGCGCATCACAGGAATAAATTACATTTGAAAATATATTCAAACAGAAAACAGTTCTTTTCAATTGTAATAATATTTCACAATATTACTGTTTTTACTGTATTGTTTATCAAATAGATAACCCCAAACTCCCACTTCAGGGTGGAAATTATCTCATATTTTAGTTTAAAGGGGGGGTACAATGCTGTTTCATGCATTCAGAGTTGTTTACACTGTTAAAGAGTCGGATTCTCATGCTAAGCATGGACAAAGTTTCAAAAAACAATTTGGACGTATGACGGAGTATTTCTGTGCCAAAATTCTTACTTCCGGGTTCGTACAAGTTTA
>NW_015536465.1:68169-85068 GCF_001515605.1 Sinocyclocheilus anshuiensis | reverse complement strand
AGTTTTTTTTCGATCGTGGCTCTTCATGACGTAGACGAGGGTGGAACTCCTTATATGGGCATTTCTCCCGGAAGAGCGCGCCCGCGCACGCATCAACCAGAGCGAGATTGCTCCCATCAACGCGCTTCATCCGGTGTTGTGCCGAATTCTGCACCCCTGCCAGATTATGCAGCCCCTCGTTGAAGTCGCTACCTGATTGCCTAATCCTACCCCCACCCCTACTCCTAACCCCTCCCCCACACAAACTAAAGACTTTTTGGAGATATGAAGGATGCAGTACGACTCTATAGGTACTCAAGATTAACATGAGATTGGGTGAAACTGTGTGTGTTATGCCCCCTTTAAATGAGTATTGCAAAGGCCTAAATCTTTGGAATTTGCTGGTTATTGTCACCAAAATCGATTGTAAAGTTCACATGAATCACATGGGACCTGTAATATGACCTTAAGAAGAATGCAAGGAACAATAACAATCAGGAAATTAAAGAGTATTTCTCAGTGCGTTTGTCAATTTGTCAGTTTGCTAGAAAGAGAAAAGGACAGTAATGTTGAGCACATGTGGTTGTCCAGGCCCTTTCCTCACAAAAGATCAAAAGAACCAGAAGCACATGTTATTAAAATGACAATGCACTTCAACTGTAAAATCTTTGCATAATTACTAAGAAGCATCTTGACTCTGTCCACTGGCCCAGCCTGAAGCTTTCAAAAGGTTTTCAAAAAGTGCAGAGATTTGCCATAATTTAACTTTCACTACAAGACATTTTGAGGAAAGAAGTGATAAGCAAAGAAAGTAACCATTTATTCACCCTCATGTCGCTCCAAACCTGAATGACTTCCTTCCTTCTGGGAAACATTGCTCTTTTCCATACACTGAAAGCATTTAGTGACTATATATTTCAAGCAATCCATATACATATATATATACAGTATATATATGCGCATTATTTTCCAAGTCTTCTGACTAAAGCCTTATGATACAGCAGCTCTGTATGAGGAATTTACCGGAATATAATTCTATAATAGTTTGAGATGCTTGTAAACCCACCTGGTGTTGAGGTGTTTGAGTTATTCATTATTTTGGACTGGACTGCAAAATAAGAGGGTAAAAAGTAGGGGCAAAATGTCATGCATCAGGAAAACCACGTGTTTGCCATTGGAAAAGTAGATTGTTATCTTGACTATGTTTAGTTCTGGTCGCGGTACGGTTGTGTTTGTTTGTCATGTTCCTTGGTTTAAGACTCAAAGTTCAGGGATTAGCTGAAATACTCTTACAGACTTGTGGATGTTTTGTGAGCAGTGTTATTTCAAGAAACTATTATAGGTTTTATTGATATTTTTTATATTTATTATTATTTATTTATTTCAGTTAAAGTTTCAGTAATTTTGTTGTGAGTTTTTGTCATTTTTATGAGTTTTTAAAATTAATTGTAGTTTTTATTATATTTTTATATAGGCCCAAGTACCAGAGAGATTGATGAGGAATATTGGCAACACTCTGTAAAATACTTTTTTTTTTTTGTTATTTTAGTACATCAAGTTATGTGAAAATAACAACAAAACTCTGATGCTGAACTGACTTATTTAACACTTGTATTCAGGAAGGATGCATTAAACTGATCAAATCTGACAGTAAAGACATTTATAAGGTCTTTGTAATCTTAGAGATAAGCAGATGGGTTGAAATGAAAAGATACTATTTCTAATACTAGCTCTACGGACAAATTGCTTTACATTACTCAAATTACAAGTTATGAGGCTATGTAGATGCACAGAACGTTTATAAATCATAAAGAAATGGACAGTATAACATCCGATCAGGTATAAGACGACGTGCTGTACTTACAATTTAGTTAGGGACGCCCTCTCGTGGCCTTACTGGAAATATAGATGATAGTGAAAGTGCAAAAGTGCAAAAGTGAAAAAGTGAAAGTGAGGAGGAAAATGTGCATCGGTGTATTAGCGAATTTAGTCAACATTTAACTAACAGGCGTGGTCTAGTTGAGATTGCTGAGGAATATTGGTGATACTTGGTAAAGCCGTGAAAATCTAAGAGAATTACCTCCATAAATACTATTATCTTTCACAGAACAGACAAAATGACACTTTCATGGTCAATTTTCTTATCAAGCACATTGTGAACCCTTTTAAAAAAAACAACATATTTTGACGTAACTCACAACGCCTCACGATTTGACTGTAATAAAGAGTCTTTATTGCAACCCACATTGCTGAACATGTATGAAACATGGATAAACATGCATGAAGACAGAAAACAGACAAGACCTGAGCTCTACAGGACATCAAGTGTGCTTTTTGAATAGTGTGAGCTCACATTTGAGGAGGGCAGCTGATTGTTAAGCGAACAGAAAGGCAAAGAAAGAGAGAGTTTTTATGGAAAAAACAAAACAAAACAGAATGACACATGAAGGACGAGGGCAGCATCATACAGATAAATTAAGCTGCATCATATGACCAAAAGAAATCACATTCACTTAAAGTGCGCTTTGTAATAAACACAAATCTGAAGTTATTTGACAACGCATTTCGTTTAGTCTCAAGGACCTAAAAAGACATCTTTCTGAAGTTTAACAGTCATTCTGTTTACCACGGTTCAGCATGGTAAAGCACACGTAGTTCTGTTAAGCAGTCACAGAATGTCCAACCGAGACCAGGGAAGAAAAGACAAAGTGATGCAGTGATACAGCAAAAAACTCAAGAACAGAAGTGTGTTAAGGCTTCAGTATGCATCCAAGATACATACGCTTTTCCTCAGAAAGAATAACAAACGCATTTAAAGGAATATTTCACCCAAAACGAAAAAGACACCCTAATGTTGTTTCAAACCCATAAAACGATATTTCTTCAAACGAAATTCCAAAGCCACATTGGACTTCTTTGCATACGATTAATAAAGTTCAAGCTCCAGAAATGCATCATACAAACAAAAAACTCCATCATAAAAGTCAAATTCATGCACTACACTCCAACTCATACAATAGTTTTCTGTAAGGAACAGACCAAAATTAAATTATTCACTGCTCTCAAACCTCGTTCACAAAATCATTCAGATTGCATGTTGCGAGGGGGAAAGCTTTTGGCCAAGAGAGGGTTAGATTTTGCTCTGTTCCTCACACAAAGCTTTCACATTATTTCAGAAGACTTGGAATATAGTGCACAAGTTGTATGCACTACTAAATTGTGCTTTAAAACTTCTACTGTTTCCGCCAGAATTACGAGGTATAAACTCAAACGTGCAAGATATAAACTCACGCTTCTGAGAAGTTCAACTTGTGAGATATAAACTGCAATTGAAAGAAAAAAAGTCAGAATTGAAAGATGTAAACCCGTTATTGCAAGAAAAAAAAAAGTCAGAAATCTGGGTTTATATCTTGCAATTCTGACTTTTTTTCCCTTCTTCTCAGAACTGCAAGAAAAAAATGCTGAATTGTAAAATAAAAAGATGCAATTACATTTTTTATTTTATTTTAGTTATTTTTTACTCTTGTGGCCAAAACAGGCTTCCATAGTAACAGCATGTGGGTTTGAGACGACATGAGGGTGATTAAATAACAACAATCTTGATTTTAGGGTGAACTTTCCTTTTAAGTGAGAAAAGTTGAGCTGGGCTCTCTACAAAACAACTTCATCAAATTATTCAGAATATATAATTAATCAATCTGCCCATTTAAATTACTCCCTGCACAAACTCACAAACAAATACAAATCCGACACGCCAGCAGGCATTCTACTATTCACATCATGTGCTGAAATCAGAGACAACATTTTTGAAATAACACTTTATATACAGCTAAAGGAAACGGAGAAGACACTTTGGTCAACACACACGCACAAAGCAAAAACCAGCGCTAAGAATGGTTTAACCCATTTAAATACTTGCTCACAATTTTGTCAGGTATGTCATCACAAATGTTTATAAACATAGACCGTTGTCTCTTAATACAGACTGATGATGACGTTAAAGTCTTTTGTACGTTTAAACAGTTCAGGAAAAAAAAAAGAGAGGTAACTCCTCAACTAAGTTCATGTAGTACTGCGTCTAGATCAGCTAGGATGCGTCCTCCTCTTCAGCACGATTCCTTCAATTTACCCAAAAGCCGGCACCCATCCGGACCAAAGCAAGAAAACAGACGGAGTCTGTGACTCTCTCCGGTGAGGGTCAGATGTCAGTTACAGGAGCAGCGGTTTGGTTGATCTCTGGAGGTTTGCTTCAGCTGCAGCGCTTTCTCAACCTCACTCCATTTTAGACATCTCATACTTGGTGGTCATGATCTCCTGTGTGAGAATCGGGCATGAATTCATTCGTTTATTTATGATGGGTGATGCAAGTGTTCCAAAACACAGAAAAGTGAATAAAACTATGGAAACTAGACAGTGTTATTTTAGTGTCACTAGAAACTACACTGATGATTTGATTCATATTTTGAATGATTTTCTATTTTTAGATTTTCCATATTCATTTTAAATGTTGGTTTTAGTAATTTTGTCATTTTATCATTTTAGTTTTTTCTATATTTCTAAAGAGTTTTACTAATTTTTATTTCCATTTTATTTAAATTATTTTAATACGTCAAGTTAAAGTAAATGAAAATGAAAAATATTGTATTGCAACTAGCTGAAATAAAAAAAAAAGTAAAATTTGTATTTATGTACTTTAAGTTCACAATTATTTTATTTTATTTCAAGCAACGAAAATGTGTGTTTTTTATGGCTTTCATATCTGTTACTATGATAACCCTGGAACTGGATCTGATTTTTTTTTTTTCTCCACCCCACGTATCCCATTTCAGAAGAAGAAAACAGTAAAGAAAAACTGAAAGACTAAAACTTAAAGATACAGCAAAGCAAAACTATGATAGAAATAAAATGAATCTGCATACCTCATCTGAGTCGAGAAGAACAGGAAGAGCTCTGACAATAAAAGTGAATAATTACAAATTTACATGGGAAGCTTTTTTCTTGTAAACAGGAGAGGGAGTATGTATGAAGGTTTTTGTCAAACAGAAATGACCTACACATCAGACAGGGAGGTGGGAATATTCTCCTCCACCCACTTCAAATCTTCATCCTGAAACAATCAAATATTTGATTATATTATGTTGCATTATATTGTATAATATTTATTACATTTATTGACGTTTACTACTTTATTTATTGAAGACGCTTAATTTTAATATTATATTACATTATATTTAGAGATGCACCGATGGCAATTTTCTTGGCCGATTCCCATTTACGATTTTTTGTTAGTGTGATCTGCCGATACCGATTTTTGCCGATTCCGATTTTCTTTCTAAGAACTATAATTGACAGCATATACAAGCAAAAATCTACTTTTCTTCAACGCAAAGTTTTATTTTCATAACAAAAAAAACACAAGCAAAAAATCAGTAATGAAATAACAAATAAAAAAATTGCAAACAATAGCACAAATAAATGCAATAGAATAAAGAGAGCTATGAAACGAAGTTTTTCAGGTTAAGTAAGTTTTTGATTACGTTAATTTCTGTATAATTTTGTATGTATTTGAACGTTTTAGCGCAGTTAGCCACTCATTTTGGTATTTGTGGCTCACAAGCTCTTGGATTGTGCGCTCCACTAATAAAGATCAGTTCTGGTGCACGCGTTTTTGGTACAAGTGCGAAACCTGCGGGAATGACTAAAATAATGTGCAATACAAGCACTATTTAACCGGAGCGAATGAGACGTGTGTGAGAGAGAAGGGGTCGTCGGAGAGATGAGAGTGAGAATGCGCGGCTGATGTTGGTAACAAAACGGATCGCCTCGAAATCGGAAAGAAGTGATACTGACCGGCCGATCACCGATCCGGGCCGATCATGAGGAAAATCGGCCGATTCCGATCCCTGGCCGATCGATCGGCGCATCTCTAATTATATTATAAAAGGAAAAAATATCAAAATAAAAATGTTGGGTCTATGATTTTTATTATGTTTTTTATTAAGTCTCTTATGCTCAACAAGGCTGCAAAAATACAGTAAAAACAGTAATATTGTGAAATATTATTACAATTTAAAACAATTGTTTTCTACGTGAATATATTTTAAGATGTAATTTATTTCTGTAATCAAAGCTGAATTTTCAGCATCATTACTCCAGTCTTCAGTGTCACATGATCAATGTTATCAATGTTAAAAACAGTCTTGCTGGAAACCGCTTTACATATTTTCAGGATTCTCTGACGAACAAGTTCAAAAGAACAATTTATTCGAAATAGAAATCTTTTGTAACATTATAAAGCTTTTTATTGTCACTTTTGATCAATTTAATTTGTCCTTGCAGAATAAAAAAGTTAACATTTTAAAATCATAAGAACAGTTTAAATATTATTAAAATACTAATAATAAAAAATACAACTATATATGGGACAGTTTATTTACATGTTCACACTGACCGGATTAGCTGCTGCAGGTTTCACCGTTCCATTGGTTTCTGTCTTAGCTGCCCTCAACTTTATCCCATCAGCTGAGGATGAGAGTCCATATTAATTAACCCACAATTTTCATATAACACCATTTCCATACAGTACAATAACATCAGCTTACAGTGAATACCTCAGACATATAGACACAAAAAAGTGTGACTGACCGATGTTTGCAGACACCAGGAACTCTTCAATCTCCTCATCATCTGAGTCATCGATGAGAGGTGTGTACGCATACCTACACACAGAGCACATGGATGCGGTCAGGACGCCGCTTTAGAAGAAAGAGAACAAGGCAGCTGACTAGGATTCGGAACAGTACGCTTGCCTTTGGTTATTGACAGACGGCCTCCACAGAAACATGATGACCAGCAGAATGATGGAGAAGAGGAACCTCCAGAAAGCATCATCCACCCACAGCTCCATCCAGTCCTGCTCATGAACACACATGAACCAGTTTTAAATCTTCCGGTTCTGCTCCAATCAGAGCAGAGCTGTAACCTCAGAGAGCTCGGATACTCACTGCCTGACAGTCTGCTAACCGGAACTTCTTCGTTGTCCAAACCATGAAAATGATGGAGGCTGAAACACGCCACATATCAGTCACCTTGACTGGGTTTCATTATTCCGCTGTATTGGGTGATATTCCATGCTTTATACTCACCGAGAACAGCAAAGATGAGTGTGTTGGTGAAGTGTCTGTACAAAGACAACTTCACTGGGTTTCTTCTGAGTTTTAGAGTCTTAATGGTTTGTGCCAGACTGACAAATATGTGAGATATAGTCAAGGAGTCACTTGACTTACAGGACCATAAGACTAGGAATATTATGACTTATTATTAATCTAATGTGGCGTGCTGTCAATTATCACAGTCAAAAAAATAAATAACATGAGACCTGAATATGTTAAAATAGACTTGGAATAAGCAGGCTGAACTACAGAATAATGTTGAAAATATGCAACTATCACACTGTTTCAGCTATTATATTTATTATATTATGATATGCATATTATTTATAATATAGTTCAATATTATATAGAAATTTAAAATACTATGTTTGTGCATGCAGTGAAGTTGTGCTGATTTACTATCAATATACAATACCGTTCAAAAGTTTGGGGTCGGTAAGATTTTTAAAATGCTTTTGAAAGAAATCTCTTCCGCTCACCAAGGCTGCATTTATTTGATCAAAAAGTCAGTAAAAACAGTAATATTATGAAATATTATTACAATTTTTAATAACTGTTTGCTATTTGAATATATTGTAAAATGTAATTTATTCCTGTGATCAAAGCTGAATTTTCAGCATCATTACTCCAGTCTTCAGTGTCACATGATCCTTCAGAAATCATTCGAATATACTGATTTGCTGCTCAAGAAACATTTCTGATTATTATCATTTTTTAATCAGGCTTCTTTTATGAATAGCAAATTCAAAAGAAGAGCATTTGTTTGAAATATAAATCTTTTGTAACATTATAAATGTCTTTACTGTCACTTTTACATTTGATACATTTAATGCATCCCTGCTGAATAAAAAAAAAATTTAATTTCTTTAAAAAAAATCTTACTTGACCCCAGACTTTAGAAGAGTAGCATATTTGCAGTGCTAAAATGCACCATCTTCCATTATATGGATATTTACAGTAAACACATTTCGAAATTGTCTATGGTATTTAACAGCATTGCACACATGCATAAACATAATGCTGAAAATAAACCGTAATATTCTTTTTAGCATCATGCTTAGTAAGAAAGTCATCAGGTCTAACTGGCAAATAAGAAAATAAAACAACTCCATAAATAAGGCATCATGCAGGAATAAAATACGGCCCAATAGACAGATTGTGCGGGGGTAAAGACACAAACACGGCTTCCTAAAAGGATATCCACCAACACAGAGAGGAGTCAAGCAGAGCCAGGGGAATGTTGGCTAGCAGGGCCAGGTCAGAGTCTTTAGCCTGAGGGAGATGCACAGAGGCGGGAAAAATAAGGAATAGGAAACAGTAGGTACAATGAAACTAAAATAACACTAAAAGGAATAAGCACCTTTCAATGCTTCTCAACTACATGGTTATAGCGTGCAAATAATTCACATTTGTAAAAGACAAAATTAGTTATATTAAAGGAACAGTTCACCCAAAAATTAAAATTGTGTCAAGAATGAAGAATGTTGGCAACCAAACAGTTTTGGTTCCCATTGACTTGCATTATATGACAAAAAATACAATGGATGTCAATGGGAATAGAAACTGTTTGATTACCAGCATTCTTCAAAATATCTTCTATGTTCAACAGAACAAAGAAAGTCGTCATGAGGTTAAGTAAATGATGACAGAACTTTCTTTTTCTTTTTTTTGATGAATTATCCCTTTAAAACCCAGTTGGTATAATTCTGTTAATTAAATTAATTCTTCATGATCGAACAGGCTCAATAAGCTCATCGGAAGGATATGAACCAGATAGCAGAGGAATCAAACACAGCTAGTATAACGTATGTGACGAGGGCTGGTCCATTATCTCGACCCTTACAGATCAACACCAATCACACTCATTTTTCACAACAAATCCAAATGACATCTCATAATTGACAGTTATTAGACAAGAATTGAGGTTTATATTGAGGAACTGCATTGCAAAAAAAGTTTTAAAAGCTCCAGGATGTCAGCTTTACCCCAGTGATCCTCAGAACGCCCTCAATTGCAGCAAATGCGAAGTAAAGCACACCCAGACCCACCACTCTGTGCATGACGGTGCCTAAACGCGGCCTGAGAAAACACAAAAACATCATCTCATGCTATCTAAAATAACTTACAGGAATAGTTCACCCAAACATGAAAACCTGCTGAAAATGTCCTCATCCTCAGGTCACACAAGATGCGGATGAGTTTGTTTCTTCATCGGAAAAGATTTTTTAGCATTTCATAACTATAGCATTACGTCACTTTAAACTCTCACTTCTGGCCAAAAATACAAGTCCATAATTCATAAAAACGCTTCCTCCAGTGAAAAAGTCCATCCCCTGTTGTTCTCTTACATCAAAATCTGCAAACATATTTGTCTAGAACTGATCTGGACGGTTTTCGCTTGCAAATGGTTCTTAATCTGGACAGATTTCTCTCCCGATTCAGAAAAGATGACTTTTTCACTGGAGAAAGCAATATTATGGATCGAGGATTCACATTTTAGTCGGATGCAGCAGTTTGAAGTTAAAAACATCTTAATGATGGTTTCTTTTCTTACAAACATGAAGCTTTTCACTTCACAAGACGTTAACTGATGGACTGGACTGGTGTGGACTACTTGTGGATTATTGTGATGTTTTTATCAGATGTTTGGACTCTCATTCTGACGGCACCCATTCACTGCAGAGGATCCACTGGTGATGTAATGCTACATTTCTCTAAATCTGTTTGGAGATTCTCATATACATCTTGGATGGCCTGAGGGTGAGTACATTTTCTGCAAATTTTTATTTTTTCCTATTCCTTCAATGATCTTGAAACTGGCCAAACGATGCTTTCATCACTCACTTGACAATGCCGTAGCCCAGACTGACGATGATGACAAGCAAACGGGCCAGAGTCCTCTTCAGAGCAGAGATGAGCTCGGCAAAGATCAGCAGACCCTGAGCTGGAAAGAAGGCAAAGAGATTCAACTATTAAACATTTGGACTCTTATTGATTGCAGCTTGTTTTACAGTAAAAGCCAGTGTGATGCTTGATGCAGATTAATTAAAATATCTAAATATCATAGTGTTAGATGATAAAATATTGATCCAGGTGTCATTCATTTGAAAGAAAGGTTCAATTTTGAGGTTATAAAGAAAGGTTAATTGATAAAATAATGCATCTTGTGTTGAAACTGAAAGCAAAAGTATTGTGTGCTTTAGTGTCTATAGTCACGAAGACCAGGGTTATTATCGGTAACTAAAACTATTAAAACATTTTTGTTAACTGCAATAAATCTGAAATAAAATATAAATATTAGATGGAACAAAACTAAATGAAATGTTGCCTTGGCAATTAATAAACTGAAGCACTAAAATTACTTACCGGAAATTAATAATAATAAAAAAAAAAGATATTATATATATTCGGTTTTGATATTAATATTAAAAAAAGAACAAGAACTAATAAAAATGCCAAAAACAAATTACCAAAAATTTAACTAAAATTAAAACGGAAAATATAAAACCATAAAAGCTAATTCAAAATATTAATAAAAACTATAATAGCATATAAATAATACCAAAGACTGAAGACTGGAGTAATGTCTGCTGAAAATTCAAATTAAAATATATTCAAATAGAAAATTGTAATTTAAAATTTGTAATAAAATTTCACAATATTACTGTTTTTACTGTATTTTTTCTATCAAATAAATGCAACATGAGCACTAAAAATACGAAAAGATCATAGATGACACAATTTTAAGTGACTTAAGTGTCCAAATTTGTTTGCCCATTGTAAGTGGAGAAATCAGTTGAAACTGAGAAATAAAGAGTGTATTTTGACTAACATGCTGAGCCCACGTTGTTAGTGTTCTGATATTCAGCACAGAAGACAGCCTTCTCTATCATGCCCAAGAATATGACTCCTGCAATCCAGAACTGGATCCTCAGCAGGTCTTTCCAGTAGCAGGACGCCCAGACGAACCAGAGAAGAGCGTACAGGATGTACACCATACACATCACCATGTAGAACTGAAGAAAAGAGAGGGAGAGACACATAATAAATCATGCAATAAATACATAAATGTTTTTTATTTATATAAATAAAGGTCTAAAAATAGGCATCACTAATGCACAATACAATATCTTATTTCTTTATATATATATATATTCACACACACTTATTATTTAATATAATAAATGTATAAATGCAATAATCAAAAATGTTACTATCCATATTTTCTTATATTATTTACCCACTGATTTTCTCTAAACTTTTCCACAGAACCTCTAGCACTCCCTTGAGGCATCTAAACTACTTACGATCATGAGAGGCCATTCGGTGACAGAGAGATAGCCATGGGTTCCCTTCATCACAACACTGACTGAAACACACAATTTAGATAAGATAGCATGAGATAAGATCATGCAGCCAAACAGAAACAGCTACATATTCGGACATCTATGATAAGAGCAGATAAGGTAATTAGGCCTACAGGTTAAATTCCAGTTGACATCCTGTTTGCTTGAATTGATGTGAACTACCAGCAGGTAGGGCCCGTCCCTCCAAGTCGTTGCAATCACATGATCCTTCGCCAACAAAGAAATTATGTGCATTACTCAACAAACCCTCAATCTATTGCTGTTGCCAAATACTCCATATATTATGTTCTAGAATGTCTCACCTTTGCTCTATATGAACCAGCCTCAGCAACAGAAGAACTTGTGAAACTGCCATCCTTTTTTTTAAAACAAAGAAAATATATATTGCTCTGTTTGAGAAGAAGTAGCTTTCGAAACAGGAACGTCAGTTAACAGTTCTACCTGTAACTCGCTTTCCACTTGAGCCGGTCTCACTGTTTTCAGTTCTGCTTTTGATTTCTGCAGATAAATATGAAATAGACAACATTAAAAAAGGCAAGTAACACTGAATCTCTTAGGATGCATTTATGAAATAAAGATTAACATCAGCCGATAGTCAGGAACTTGAGAAAGAGGTTGAAAACATGACACTCGTATGATATTTTTGAGATCTATAAATGCAAGCATACATGATGTTAGTATTTGTTGAATTACCTTTCATTACTGATTTTAATCATTTTAAGAAGTATCATTGTGTCTGGAAACGCAGACAATGCGAGAATGAGATCTCTATCACACTGGTAATGAGGGGAATATGTGCTTATAAAATGTGTTTGGCATATTTTATAAAAAATAAAATAAAATAATAATAGCATCATTTTGTTAATGCAAAATACAATTGTGTATAAAATTTTGAACTTAAATGAAAAAGAGAAATATTGCCTTTGCAACTAATTGAAATAAAATAAGTTTAAGTACTAAAATTAATAAAACAGAAATAAAAATACATTTAAGCTAAATAGAAAAAACTAAAAAAAACCACACACAAAAAACAAAAGCACATAATGACTAGTTAAACTTAAATTAAAATGAAAACTAAAAGACATTAAAAGCTTATTCAAAATATGAATAAATGCTATAATTGTATATAAATGCTAAAAAAATAAAATAAAAATGACCATGACTTATTTTTCTCAATAAAGGTGACAAATAGGTTTAGCTGAAAGTAGGGCAAACATTACTGACTGAAATCAAACAGTGTGAACGTACATTGAGCATGGGGAAGATGTGCATGTCACTGCGGCAGGATAATTCCCTGTATTTGTGTTGAATATACTGTCCGGGTCCGAGAGGGTTCGGGTCCAGACTCTCACCTCGACTCAGTGGCGTCTTCTCATACATCTCCTGAGCGAGCAAATAAACAAATGATAAACTAACAAAGAAGATCCCACACATGCTGTAAGGATTTCAGAAGCACACAGCTGCCACTCACTTCAATATTGTTGTACTCATTGTGACAGGGGTAATATTTCAGAAACCACTGAATGGAGAACATCACTTCCTCTGGACAACCGAATGATGCCACTGCAAAGAGAAAAGAGATCCTTATGTTACTGTGCAATCAATACAGGACATGTATTTATTAAAGGAGTAGTTCAACCAAAATGAAAATTTGCTGAAAATGTACTCACCCTCAGCCCATCCAAGTTTGTTTCTTCATTAGATTTGGAGAAATGTGTCATTGCATCACTTGCTCACCAGTGGTTACTCTGCAGTGAATGGGTGCCATCAGAATGGGTCCAAAAGCTGATAAAAACATGACAATAATCCACACCACTCCAGTTTTTAACTTCAAACCTTTGCTTCCTCTTATGGACTCCTATTTTGGCCAAAAGCAATGGTCTGAAGTTAAAGGCATAGTCCACCCAAAAATGAAAAATCTGTCATTAATTACTCACACTCAAATCGTTCCAAATCCATAAGACCTTCGTTCATCTTCGGAACACAAATTAAGATATTTTTAATGAAATCCAAGAGCTCTCTGACCCTGCATAGACAGCAATGGAACTGACACATTCAAGGCCCAGAAAGGTAGTAAGGGCATCATTAAAATAGTCCATGTGGCATCAGTGGTTCAACCCTAATTCTATGAAGCTACGAGAATACTTTCTGTGCGCATGGAAAACAAAAAAAACGACTTTATTCAACAATTCTTCTCTTCTGTGTCAGTCTTGCGTTCAGGAGAGTACCGCGACACATACGTGTGATGCTGCTGATGCAGGAGCCGGCGTTCTAACGTAGAACACGCATGCGCTGCGGCTCCTTTGCAAGCAGAGGAATGCACACGCATGTGTTGTGCTACTGTCGTGAATGGCAGCAGAGACTGACACGGAAGAGAAGAAATTGTTAGTCATTATTTTTGTTTTCTTTGTGCACAAAATGAATTCTCATAACTTCATAAAATTATGGTTGAACCACTGATGGACTATTTTAATGATGTCCTTACTACCTTTCTGGGCCTTGAATGTGTCAGTTCCATTGCTGTCTATGCAGGGTCAGAAAGCTCTCGGATTTCATCAAAAATATCTTAATCTGTGTTCCGAAGATGAACGAAGGTCTTATGGGTTTGGAATGACATGAGGGTGACTAATTAATGACAGAATTTTCATTGTTGGGTAAACTATCCCTTTAAAACGTCTTGATGGACTGGAGTGGTGTGGATTACTTGTGGATTATTGTGATTCCTTCAGTTTTAATATTTGAAAGCAATTCGAACATTTTTCCACACTGAAACCTAAAAATTAAAATTGCTTTTATATTGGTTACTTTATTTGAAATATTTATTGGTAAAGTGCAAATAACAATAGAAACTACAATTAAAAAAATAAATAAAATGAAATAAAATAAAATGAAACATTAAAACCTTTCAGTTTAATACATTTCTGAATGAAACTGCCCAGTAATAAAGCAAAAACAATAAAAATAAAAATAATATATATATATATATATACACACATACATACACACACTACCGGTCAAAAGTTTGGGATCAGTGAGACTTGTAATGTTTTTTTAAAGAAGTCTCTTCTGCTCATCAAGTCTGCATTTATTTGATCAGAAAACAGTAATATGTACAGAAAAAAACAGTAATATTGTGAAATATTATTGCTATTTAAAATAATGATTTTCTATTTTAAAATACTTTAAAATATAATTTATTATTACTTGTGGATTATTGTGATGTTTTTATCAGCTGTTTGGACTCTCATTCTGATGGCACCCATTCACTGCAGAGCATCCATTGCTGAGCAAGTGATGGAATGCTACATTTCTCCAAATCTGTTCTGATGAAGAAACAAACTCATCTACATCTTGGATAGCCTGAGGGTGAGTAAATGTTTAGAACATTTTTAAGTGAACTATTCCTTTTAAGCATCATCTTCAGTCTATGCAGAAATAACTTCAAGCACCTCTTAGTTGAACGTCAGTCTCCTTATACATGGCTTTTCTTAACAATAAAGGTCTTGATGTCTGCAAAAAAAGAAAAAGAAAACACACTGTCAAATTCTTTATACGGTTTTCCCCAAGAAAGTACTCAGCAGTAAATTAAACAGGTACGATATGGCATTGTCTTACAGTGGCAGCCACTAGAAACCTCAGTGGAAAAATTAGACAGGCCTTTAAATATTTGATAAGACCTGGTCACAAACTTTAAACAGATCATATGGACAATCAAAGGTGACCGCATCACAGCAAGATGCCAAAAAAATCATACATAACTGCAGTGTTTGTTGTCCGTTTTGTCGCTCTCCTCCCCACTACACCAGATTAACTGTGAGTCGTGGATTAATGCAAACATCACACACACTTACACCAGTCAGACCATTTAACTCCATCGTCTTTCTCTGTCATCCTGCAGAGTCACAGATGCTGAGTGTGTCATTCTTAGTGTACAGAACCACGCGGTTTGAGGATTATGCCGTCTTTCTTTGTTTTGCATAATATGTTGAAAGTCAAAATATTATTGGCTTCTGCCATGTGTTCAACTGTCCACTGACGTTTATAAATGATCAATTGGCAGTTTTAACTTTGATTTCAAACAATTTAATCTAATTAAAATATAAAAAATGTAATTTTGTGAAATATTATTGCAATTTAAAATAGCAGTTTTCTATTTTAATATACTTATAAGCAAAGTGAATTTTCAGCATCATACTCCAGTCTTCAGTGTCACATGATCTTTCAGAAAGTATTCTTAAATGCTGATTTATTACTAAAGAAACATTTCATATTATTTCCACTGTTAAAAACAGTTGTGCTGCTTAATAAGCATTTATTCAAAATAGAAATCTTTTGTAACAATATACACTACCGTTCAAAAGTTTGGGGTCAGTATTTTTTTCTTTTCTTTTTATGAAAGAAATTAATGCTTTTATTCAACAAGGATGTATTAAATTGATAAAAAGTGATAATAAAGACTTATATTGTTAGAAAAATGGCTTTTCTTAACAATAAAGGTCTTGATGTCTGCAAAAAAAGAAAAAGAAAACACACTGTCAAATTCTTTATACGGTTTTCCCCAAGAAAGTACTCAGCAGTAAATTAAACAGGTACGATATGGCATTGTCTTACAGTGGCAGCCACTAGAAACCTCAGTGGAAAAATTAGACAGGCCTTTAAATATTTGATAAGACCTGGTCACAAACTTTAAACAGATCATATGGACAATCAAAGGTGACCGCATCACAGCAAGATGCCAAAAAAATCATACATAACTGATTCCTTCATACTGAATACGGAGTAAAATCCTCAGTTTGCAAATTAAATGGCAGCAATAGGCTACATTTATTGCTACTAGGCTATAAAATGCCTCCTGCTGTCATACAACAAATAGCAACAGATGTTCTTTGCTTTGTACTACTTTAATGTTTCAAATAACTTTTGTGAAAATAAAATGTCAAATAATCTGTGAAATAATGTTACATGGTCATTCAGAATAAGATATATTATTTATGCAAAAAAATGAAACAACATTCTGAGCTGTAGGCTACATATTAAAACATATAAAAGAAAAAGTGATCATACTAAATTGTATAATATTTTAAACGATTATAAACTTCTTGCTGATTAAATGGGTAAAACCTAGTAGTTTGAAGAATAGTGGCAAAGATTGGTAAACAATGAAAATAATTCATTAGTATTTGGGGGCTGCACTGTGATTTCATCTAATGATTCTTGTTCTAAATGCCTGACAATATTTTCTGTTTATATGAACTACTGTTACACTAAATTACATTTCAGTGTCTTCTATATTAAAGCTATTAAACTTTTATATGCTTGAAAACCCACTTTCATCTTTGACACACACACACAAACACACACACACACACACACCCACACAC